>NW_017731530.1:180560-248255 GCF_001890085.2 Hipposideros armiger
CGGGAAGAGCGCAATGATGGTGCCAACTTGGGC
Source organism: Hipposideros armiger (assembly GCF_001890085.2). Taxonomy (NCBI): domain Eukaryota; kingdom Metazoa; phylum Chordata; class Mammalia; order Chiroptera; family Hipposideridae; genus Hipposideros; species Hipposideros armiger. The sequence continues at coordinate 180,594 of NW_017731530.1, forward strand.
CAGTGAAGCCACGTCCTCCACAACTAGACTGAAGAACAAAACCACAGCAACTTGTCTGTTCCCCTTCCCCCAATTCCCCAGCACTGTTCCCATCCCCCCAATTCCCCAATAAAAATCTTAAAAAAAAAGAGATAATGGATATATTTAAGCTTAAAAAATGTGTAGTAAAATATATGTCACTCTCTTTAGAGAGAGTGGACTCAGAGATTCTGAATGCATTATTTTTATATCTTCATAATATTATATATTAAAGAACCCTTCTAACTATCGTGAATGATAGGTACATAAATATTTCAGTCAATACTCTAGTAGCAAGAATGGAAAACCAGTCAAATAGTCACCTTGTTGGAGAATTATATCTTAAACGGCATTTTAATTTGGTGTGCCAACTAATACTTTATTTTATATTGAGTTACACACACTATTCTATACTACCTTGAAAAGAAAATAGAGGTTCTTGCCTTTAATCATTTTAAATCATATGCTAACATTTGCTCTTGTTCAAACATGAGATTTTTTTATCCTCTGTGTATTCTGTGCAAAGCAGTGTCTGAGAAATTACTGCAGTTATTGTCAAAGCATAATCTGATAGAGCAATCATTTCATGTTATATTTCATAATTACAGTTCTTTTTAGTTCATAATCTTATTAACTCTTTTGGTCTACTTCTTTTTTTGTAAATATTTATACTCCAAAGTATTAGCATATATAACTAAATACCTTTCAATTCTCCCTTTTTGCTGTCTGATTAGAAAACGTGATGGCAGCACTACACTGTAAACTCCTTGAGTTCACACAACTTGTTAATGGTGTCTGGCAGAGTGCTGGGTACAATAAAAGGTGCTCAGTAAATATTTGTTTACAGAATTTTGGCTACCTCCAGACTTGATATCAATTACAATAATAGTAAAAGTAATGAACTTTTCCTGAGCAAAAGTAACAATTTACTATGTGTTTGGCATTGTGCTGGGCTTAAATCACTTTTCTCATGTAAGCCTCATAAGAACACATTACTTCTATTTTACAAATGAAGAAATTAAAATTTAGAGCAGTCGGTGCTCTTCCTGAGATCACACATCTAATAAGCAAGCACAGGGCCAGATTCTGTCCCAGGTACATCCGATTCCAAAGCCCATTCCTCAAACAGTATACTGTACTTTTCTCTCACTACCCTTCCCATCTTCCCTGAAGACCTGCTAAGTAACCTTTTAGCCTCACCATCCCTTTTCCTATTTCCCAGCAAGACATGTATTTACTCATTTTATTTCCCAACTTTCCTCCAGTTCAGATCCCTGCTCCTGCAAGTAAATGTCAGAATTGACCATGAATGCTCAGTATTATGGTTCTTCTCAGTGGTGGCCTGGTAAACATTTAACGATCGACTCACGTTGGGGGTTGGGTGAGGAGCCCTGATTTGTAGTATTTGATTTCATGGTATAAATTCTGCTACCATGGATGATTTCAAGCCAAGATGATGCCCCTAAACACAGAATTGAAAAGAGATGTGCACAGTGGACTTCCTGTATCTGGTGTCCGTGTACTCCAGCATACCCCCGCTCCTCTGCATAAAGACTGGTGTGAAGCTAGGAAAAAGGCATTTTTAAAATATCCCCCTGTGAAGATTAGCTTTGGATGAGTACCTGGATGCACTCACATCTGTTTTAAATACTCATGTGCTCTTTGATGAGTGAAACTGATGTTTGGCTCATCAGAATCAGTGGTTTTAAGTGTGATCTCCAGAACAGCAGCACTGGCGTCTGCCGGGAACTTGCTAAAAATGAAGATTCCAGGCCCTACCCCAGACCTACTGAATCAGAAACTTGGTGGTGATGGAGGGAGGTCAGCGATCATTATTTTAATGAGCCTCCAGGCGACCCTAATGCACAGTAGTGTTTGAGAGCCACTGTTCTGAATTTCCAAATCTCTTCCATTTCATCCATAAGGTAAGGAAGTCAAGATAGAGAAAGAGTAATGAGAGGAGCCCCAAGGTCAATTTTAATGGGGAAAAAAAGTAGAGGTGGTCGTAGGTCTGGCAAGGAAGTGTGCAATGCAGACTACAGAAAAGAAAGGTCTCACTGACATATGACTTACCCAATTATCATTGACATCTGAATCAGGAGAAGTGAGTGTAAAAACCAATCTGCAGAAGATCTCTCCAAAACAGAAGGAACTCACTGACTTTTCGAGACTCATCCCAGAGGCAGTCTTAGCAGGTATTAGAAGAGAATGGATCCAACTGGACAAGCCTCACTCTTTAGCGTACAGCTGGGGAAGCTCTGCAATTTATGTAAGTGAGTTAACTCACAAGTTTCCCACTGAAACACTATCTGGGTTTACCCTGGGTTTATTTACTTAGGGGTAATTTTTTTCTGCTTACCTCAGTAGTTCATCTGCATTAGATTCTCCTGGAGGGCTTGTTAAAATACAGATTGCTGACTTCCGCTCCCTGCCCCCACCCTACCCAGCTCCTGATTCAGTAGCTCTGGGCTGGGGCCCATAAATTTGCATTTCCAACAAGTTCCCAGTGATGCTACTGCCTCCGGTCTAAGAGGTGCACTCAGAAATGCTGGCTCAACCTACAAGCTCTAAGTTCTCTCCCCCTCTGCATATTGTTCGTGAATTGTTAAGGGGCTGTTGGATTTTACTCAGAGGCTGACCTGCAGAAGTCATAGGTAAAGAGATTTGTACAGTGGAACTGGCAATAGCAAAGCTTTCATTTCAGTAGAGCCATCACTGCAAAACAGAAATCCAGGCTAATCAGAGCCATAATTGGAACATTGCATAAGGAGTTTTTATTTACTTGTTTGCATCTCATTTTACTCTGAAGAGGCATTTACTGCAGACAGTTTTAAAGGAAAATTTTTATAATTAGAGAATACTTTATAAGTGTAATCAATTTGAGATTATGGGAAGGCTTTTCTAGAAATGAAAATGCATACTGGTATCAACATACAAATATTCCAGCAACAAACATTATGCAATTTAGAAGGTATTCATTAATATTCTAATATACTATTTCCAGCTTCCTAGTCAGGGATGAGCTAATACTTTCTCAGTGAAAACTGTTCCTATTGCTGAAATGACCCAAAGGTAGCACAGTAGTCAATCCAACTATCTTCTTCATTTTGCTCCTAGCCACATAAATAATCCAAAAGCATTCATGAAGTTTGCAGATGGCATCAAGTTAGGAGAGAAATTATCCCAAAGGAGATAAAAAATTTAAATATAGCATAATGTTGATAATTTGGAGCAAAGGAAAAAATATATATAACTAAGATTATCAGAGCAAGGTGCTCGTTGCAAGAGGAAATCCAAGTTGCAAAATAAAAAGAAGGCCGATATACATGCAAATTTTCCACTTATTTATTCATTTATTCAGCAGTTAATTATTGAGCACCTATTATGTGCTTGGCTCTGGGAATAGAGTGGTGAGCAAAACATATGTTGTTCCTCACACATGGAGCTCATAGACAAGCAGGGAGAGAGGCCTTAACTAATAAAAGCTTATTTTCCAATTGTGATAAATGCTTTGAAATGAAAGAACAGAGCAATTTGAAACAGAACAGCTTGGTGTGAGAGAAGGGACTAGTTGGGTAGAGTGGTCAGGGAAGCTTCTTTGAGGAGGTGACATGAGCTAGGTCATAAAAGATGAGAAGCAGTCAGCTTTGGAGAAAGGCCTGTTCCAGACAGAGAGGAGGGTTCCAGGCCAAGAGAATATCCTGTGGTAATTCCTGGGCAGGAAAGGTCAGGGTGCGTTCTAGGAGCTTAAAGACCAGTGTCGCTTGAGCATAGAGAACAAGAGGGAGCTGTAGAGAGAGATGAGATGAGAGAGAAAGCTTCTGGGTAAACAAGCATCAGTAGCATAGTAACATTTTAAAGCAAGGAGTCAGCAAAGTTTTCCTGTAAAGGGCCAGATGATAAATAGTTTAGACTTTTGTGTGTCATAAGGTCTTTGTCACAAGTACTCAACCCATTGTAGCAAGAAAACAGCCATAGATAATATTTAAATGAATGCATGTGGTTGTGTTCTAATAAAACTTTATTTACAAAAACAGGCCATAGGTGGACTTAGCTTAGAGGCCATATTCTTTCAGTTGCCAACCCTGGAAAGAATAAAAGTAGGCATGACACTACTAGAAAACCTAAGTTGGAGCAGGAAATTCATCTTTTAAATGAATCAGCTTTAGTCAGACCATCACTCACTAAAATGTCCTCCTTGGGCTCTACACCTAAGTGGGTTATGATAAAACATACACATATTCTAAAATAGTAATGATAATAGCTTTGGAAAAGTCTGACTACAGGAAAAGTTTGACAAAGTGGATTTACTCAACGAACAATAGAGAAAAGGTAATAAAATAGTTTTTATGTGTTTGAAATGTTATTTTGCTGAGGATGTGTCCAGCTGCTTTCAATGTTTACTGAGTAGAAGAACATGGGACCAAGAGAAGGGGAAAGTGAGAAGTGAAGAGGAAACGGAAAGATTACTGGGTGGTCGAAAAAGTCATGACATATTTTTCTATGTTTTTCGTTGCAAAAACGCATCATGACTTTTCCGACAACCCAATATAATGGGCTGACAAGGTAAAAACTTATAAACGGTCCCCACTGGCTCTCCTCCCTGTTTCAGTGGCAGACAAGTCTATTCAGCAGTAAAGGAATATTTTAATCAATGTGTCTTAGAGCTACCACTGTTTACAGGAATGCCATATTGTATACTTTTTTCAAGTGAATTGTTGCCCCATAGTTTATCCTCTTTTAAACATTACATTTTCCTTTTTAAAAAGAAGCCAACATGTATTGATCAATTCTTATATGCCAGGTATGCTAAGCACCTTACATGTATTGTCTCATTTACTCCTTACAGTAAATGCTCCTAGGAAGTCAATAGCAACCTCATCCTCATTTTACTAAAAGTTGGGTCCTTGCTATTGGCTCATTTCACAAGAAACTTACACTTAAAGTTATTAAATAATTTTCCCAAGGCAAATAGCTAATAAATAGCAGACTCAATCTATTTTATGTCTAAAGTGAGGCAGGTTAAGTGAGGAACAGTTGTATTTACATTTCTTTTTTCAATAGCACTGAGTAATATAAATCATAAAACTTCCACTTTTTTTGTTCAAAGAGTCAAAGGTTAGAGAGAATGTATTTCTGACAATAGCCAATTTAGCTCATACACATCTCTGTAAACATTTTCAGACGATTGATGATTTCTATGAGTCTATATGTATGTATTATGGGGAAGAGGCTCAAATTTTGGAATATTTTAAGATGTAGATTTATTTTTCTGAGCCCTCCTAATACACATGGTAGTAACTAGGACTTTAAGTTTCTCTAAATATAGGAAGCACAGCTCTTTTATCGTCTTCCTGATACTTGCAATATCTGAAGTATTTGTGAACCTTTTTCTGCTCTCGCTTATTCTGTTGGCTCTTACTCATGTGTCTGACTTCCTTATGTGTTTAGATATATATATATTTTTTACTGTAAGACGTTCATTTCCTTCAGAAAATTATCTGTGAGAGTTTTTGGGGCCTAGGATGAAGGTGCATTCTTCCATAAAAGATTAGAATTTGCTTCTGCCAAGTGCTTGGAGGCACTACCAATTTAAGGCCATCTTAAACAAAATTCACAGTCTGAGTTTTACTGGATTGCAAATATGGGAGTTTGGGCTGCAAATCTATGTCAGGATTAACTTGCTGTTATATCTCACGGATATGTTTCCCTCCTCCCATCACTGCTTGGGGCCAGGTAAATGTCCTTGCATTCTCTTGGAGGATAGCACGAATATTTCTGGTTTACCCTTCCACTTTGAGGTCCCAACATTATGAGCGGAAGGGTCCCTTTTAACTCCCCATCTTGGGCTTTGTCTCATTTCCCCACACCTTTGAAGCCAGCTGGACAAGCCCACCAGGACTTGCAATTGTCCTCAAGGCAGGAGTGGTTTTAGGGATTTGCTTATCTATCTCTCTGGGTCCCACTTAAACTTAATTTTGAACTAATAATTGTTATTTTGTTAGTTCTTTGATGCTCTTAAAAAGAAAGCTTTTAAATACTTTGTAGCATTTTAGGTTGTTGTATTATAAAGAATTAACCTTACTCAAAGAGAGGTCTGGCCTTTACTGTTGCCCACTGGGATGTGATCTCTATGCCCTTGGAATGCACTGCCTGAAAAGAGTGTTTTGATTTGCTTAAGGGTCTGTCACACTAATCATCTAACAATGTGATTTAAGGTGAGGGCTCTGAGTCTCTCTCTTAGTGTCAGCTCTGAAGGGTCAGCCACACAGGCAGTCAACCATGTCTAAGTTACTGAGCCCCAGTAAAACTTCTGGACACCAAGGCTCTGGTGAGCTTCCTGGCTGGCAATATTCTGCATATTGTTGCACATGGTTGCTCGGAGAAGTTAGCACTATCTGTGACTCAACCAAGAGAGGGAAATGGAAGCTTTACATGTAGAACTTCCCTTGACTCTGCCCCAGGAATCGGCCCTTGGTGGATTTTAATCTGTATCCTTTTGCTGAAATAAACCATAACCGTGAGTGTAACAACTTTCGGTGAGTTCTGTGAAATGTAGCAAATTCAAACCTGTGGGTACTGTGGAAAACCCTCAATTTGCAATTGGTGTCAGAAAGATGGTTGGAGACTTCCCTAACTCTGCAGGTGTTCTTTAGTGGAAAGTTGTTGCTTTCGGTGGAAAGGTAGTCTCATTACCTAGCCAGCCATATGATTGTAAATAAAAGAGACTGTAATAATGAAGAAACGCATTTTCCTGCCTTTAGTCCACGTTTACATACACAACTGTTTACTTGAGTTAAGCAGTATAACTGAACTAAATTTAATTAAAATGTCAGAACAAATGCTGACTAGATGGTTTTTCAACAGAAGCAATGTCATTACATGTGGGTGAATATATATAAATGTAACATATGTATATATAGCTATATGTGTATGAATATACCTGATTAACAAAATAGCACTGCATTAGGAGTCAAGAGACATGGGTTATACTTGTAGTTCTGATTTTACTATTTTCTAGAAAGTCCACTTTGGTGATTCACTACTCTTCTTGAGTTCCCTTTCACATAAACCCAGTGACTTAGGTCAGGATTCTCATTGGGAATGATTTTGCCTGCCAGGGGCCATTTTGGAAGTTGATGGGGCTAATTTTGATTGCCCTAACATTTGGGTTTACTATTGGCATTTAGGGGGAGCCAGAAATATTAAATGTTCCATAAGAGATCTGCCCAAAAAAGAATTGTTCCACATCCCACACAATTTTCGACTGTTTTACCAGGTATTTGCTTAGGTGACACATCTGTTTTTGATTTTCTGAGTCTAGAATCAAACTCTACTGTATACATAAAAACATGTATGATTTTAGTACACATGGAATTTTCCACATTTACAACTGCTATGTAAGTTGAGAGAAGATTGCACGTTGTCCTGCTTGCCACTTTCCCAGTAATGCCACTCATGTGTTTGAGTCACTGCGATCACCCACCTGCATGAGTCTGCATGTGGGGCTGTCACACTCATGGCATAAGCACAGACAACTTCACTAGGTCTCGCAGTGTAGTCCCTAAACTGATCACTTACATATTGAAATGCAGGTTATTATTATAAGTCACTTTCCTCTATTTTTCTCTGTATTGAAGTCAGTGGGTTATGATTTTTTAAAATTACGTATGTAAGTTATAAAATCTATGAATTTCATTTCTGTGTGGTGTCCTAGTCTGTCAAATTTGACCTATGCCAATTTTATACACACACACTCACAGACAATGACCTGGGACCTCTCTTTTTTATAAAAAGATATTCCACAATAAGAATATGCCAAGGTAAAGAAGTCTGTAAACCCTCCCTTCCTTCAATAAATTCACCTGGTTTGCACTTTGTGTGGTGAAAACTTCGGGCATGTTTCTAAACCACCCTGTCCCATGTGGCTTCATAACCACCTACTCCCTGTGTATCAAAAATGATCCTTGGAGAAGAAGAAAGAGACCCATCAGTTCTTGAAGGCAGCCTCCACTCAGGACCAAGTGTGTTTTTATTTCAGCTTAATTCATTTCAGTGAATTTACTACTAAGTATAGAATCACACCGAGAAGTAAGACAGTGCTATTTATCATAAAGGGCTTGTAATCTACCTGGGGAGAAAGTGTTAAACCCAACAGTCTGTGTCATGCAGGGAATGAAAGAATCTGAAGTGTGAGGTATATAAGCAAAATACTATGGGAGAGCCTGTATGGGGATTACTAGCTTGATCTGGGAGCATGAGGAAAGGCTTTAAGAAGTTTGATGGGATGTTTCTGACAGGGGTAATAAGTATAAGGCAGGTTGCAGGAGAGTCTCGGAAAGTTAACATCAGTAAGAAGACATGGGTGAGATAAGGCTGGAAAGGTAAGTTGGGACCCCACTGTGGAGGGCCTGGCAAGCCAGGCTAAGGAATCTGGATGGAATTCTGCAGGCGATTTTGCAGGGAGCCGTGCCGATTTGAGAAAAGTGAGATGTTTGAGCCTTGGTTTCTAAAAATTTTCTAGCTGGCCTCTTCAGGATGCACTGGGGGCCAGGAGGTAGGGAGAAAGGCAATTCTATTAACAGGTTGTTGTACTAGCCTAGGTGAGCCTAGCGAGGGTGGGAAGCGGAGCAGCCGCAGCTGGAGTGGCACAAGAGGCTGGACAGAGGGACTTACAGGGAAGGGTTGAGAGGGAGGGGGCCTATTTCGACTCCAAGGCTGTGGCTGGGCTGTGATGATATTGCAACTCTGATATGACTGCCAGGTGAGGGTTGCCCAGGAAGACGGAAGTGATAATGAGCTTGGTTTCTAGACCAGGTGGATTTGAAGGGCAGATACTATATTCATGTGGCGATGCCCAGTAAGATATTAGAAAAAGAGGCTGAGTGCTTTATAATTTCCAGATTATGTCACTTCTCTACCACCCTCTCCTCCTCCCAGAAAGTCCCTCTTCTCTGTCACAACTGAAAGGTTACAGAAAACACGTTGGTTAAGAGTTCATGCTCTGGACCTGACTGAATACTAGCTGTCACTCTCTAGCTGTATGACCTTGGGTAGGTCATTGGACTTCCCTAAGCCTCTGTTTCCTGCATGTATTTTCTGTATGTTTTTTTGACCAATAAGTAAGTTAGTACCTTGCATATGGTAAGTGCTTAAAAATGTTACTTGTTATTAAACCAGATAATTTACCATTCCCCTAATAAAACCCTGAACTTTCCTACCTCCTGTCATTTGCCACTGACGCTGTTCTCTGCTTCGAATGTTCTCCTACCCTCACCTCCACCCATCCACCAATGGAACTCATCCCTACTGTTCACCTTACTCCCTACTCAAGATCTTGAAATCCTAAATCCTCTTGACCATAGAAGCCAGGGTTGGAATTTGGGATTATCCATGATACTGAAAAGAGTTTGCACACTCACTGTGATGATTAAACAAAGTCTTGCCTGGCTCAGAAGGAGAAATCCAGATTTTATCCTGTTACAGAAAATACTCTGATTCTGTGAGGCTTTCCTAATATGTTTTAATAGAGTGGTCATGTTGCAAAACACCTTGCCAAAATCCAGGCCTTATTGGGTATTAAAAGGAGAAAAACAAAAGCGTGGGATGCCCAAACAAATTTGGTAATGTCTAACGTTTGTTACTTTTTTTTTCTTTTTGTGGCTAGTTGAGAACTTTTTCCTTGGCACTTCTCATTTGAACCTCTTTGGCAGCATTTTCCCAGGTGAAAAGGGCTACCAGCCAGTTTTTTCCCACTATTTTCCACTCACGCTTTGTTTTGGCAAATGTGACTTGCCTGGGAGCTGCAGGAAAGCTACCCTGCAGTCCTGATGCCAAACTGGAAGAGACATTGTTCTCTGTGAAATTAAGATAAGAGTTCAGAAGGGCCAACCTGCTTTAAAATATGATTTTTAACATTTTTTTCAAGTTAACTGAAACAGTAGCTCAATGTCATTCGATGGATTTCTACTTATTACAGTATCTTTCTTTTGTTTTAGAACAGTTCCCAAAGCAATATAATGAAAGTAACCTTTATTTTTTTTTCAGCTGCAGAGCGAGAACTATAAATTATTCCTTACCCTAGTTTCCTTTCAGCACATACAAAGCCAGTGCTTGCTCTGCCCCAATAAATCAACACTTTGAAAAAGGCAAGGCAGCTAATCAGAGAACACAGCTTCTACTAACTAGACAATGAAATCCTGTGTCTGTCATCTTTGGAATTAATAAGAGATAAAGTGCCACTTTACACAAAGTTTCCAAACCAGGACAGGAAAGAGTCAGGACTCAGAATGGATTTGTAAAACTGGTCGTTACATTCAACTAAGAACATCAAGATTGAATTTCATCTGCATTTTATAGCCATGGGTAAATGTCTTTGATGCATTTCAAATAGGACCAAAGATTTCACCATTTTACTTTTGAAAAATATATTTTCAAAAGAGAAAAAAATATTTTTAGCTGGGACTGATAAGAAACATGTTTCTGAGAGGAAGTGATATTGAAAATACACCTTGAAGGACACAGAACCTTTTCATAGTCAGAAAAATGCATAAACGTTTTGTAAGAATAGATTGACTCAAATTGATCATGCCCTATTGATCAAACTTTCCTAGTTTTCCAATATGGATGTCTCCAACAGAGTAATTTATGAAGCCAGCATTTATCGAATGCATTCTCTGCATCAGGTATCATGCAAAGCACAGGGTTAAGAAGATGAAGAAAATATTGGACTTGCTCTCAAGGGGCTCTCACCCTTCAAAAAGTTCAACTGTTGCTTAATTTTATTACACAAAATAAAACACAAGTATCATTATAAATTGATCCTGAAGTTCAATTGGAAACTCTACATGAAAGTTTTGCTTCATAGCAATTTTCTCTATAAAATGAAATCGAACGACCTAAGATATAAAGAAGACAGCTTCTCTAGGACAGAATGTAGTTGCAAAAGTCCATTGAATGCAATAAACTTTCACCACAACCATAGCCACAAACTTAGTAATTCTGTATAAGTGCTTGGAAACTTAAAAATAAAGAAAAAATGGTTAAAGCTTATGTTGCAGTACTGTTGTAAATGCAGCAAAGTCAAAAATATAAATGAATTTGGAGTCCCTGCTTGAACTCAAACAGTGCTAACATCTGGGATTTCTGGCTTAAGTCTGTCTATATGAGGGACCAAGAGATTTCCTGGGAGAAGCTCATTTCAAAAAAGAGAGAATTCTGCATGTGGGATTGGTTCAAAAATGGCATTTTAGTGTCTGGTACCCAAAAATTGTCTTTAGGTCCAATCACTGGGCTGTGATGGGGGTTTCAAATTTTAAAAATCGATAAAGAAGTTTTACTAAAAACTCCATAATAATAGACACTGGAGTGCAGGAAGACACTGCTTTGGGATCCAAGTCACAAGTGTAACACCAAACGAAAAGAATCGACGTTCTCCCTACTTCTGCACCCTGCACAGCACAGTGGAACTTCAGCATCTTTATCCAAGTTTCTGAGACGATTGAACCCTTTTGCTCCATTGGTGGTATCCAGGAAGCAGAGGCAGCACACTTCACACAGAACAGCCCGGCTGTGGACACCTTAGCAGTGGAGATCACTAGCACCAAATGATGCTGGATAAAAAAGGTAAAAAATGGCAGATGTCATGGGGTAGATGATAGACTAGGGCACTCTAGATATAATTAGAGTATTTTGCAGGGAGCTGCAGGAATTCCAACAATAGGTGAGGATAAGAACCAGAGAAATGCGGTGTATTCCCGCTCATCTGGCCCATTTGTCTACTTCCTTATGCTGCAGTGGATTACCTAGACTATATAAACATAGGTTACTCATACGTTAGGTGCTAATTCACTTAAAAAATAAGCTGAATTATTCTCTAAGAAGAAAAGTGATCACTTACCTGAAATTTAGTAACATATTCAACAACTTCTTTCCCATCTATGCTATTTCTGGTCAACCACTCATATTTTACATGGCTGTGAGTCCACAGCATAATTCTGAACATAAGAGAGGGGAAAAAATACACAAGAGAATTAAGAATATAAGGGAATAGGGTTTGTTTACCATGTAGACTCTGTCTTGTTCTCCTGAGAACCAGTGACAACGAACAAAAAGTATTTCCGGTACTTTTGGAAATGGAAAAAGAGGTAAATTGAACTTTAGTCCAGAGGGCATTCCTGTAAGATGCCTGGTCAGAAACTTCTGGGATGCATTCCTTTCCTCATTTAATGATTTTTGCAAAAGACTTTTCTGCTCTCAAGACAGGACTCTGAAGAACAAGTCATTTTAAAAGGTCTATGTGAAAATGCTTAGAATGGGTTATCCTGCCCCATGTTAGATCAAAGCTGACAGCAAATGGAAAAGTATGTATCCTATTTTACTTTTAATGGCCTTCAAAAATAATTAAAAGTGGAATAGGAAAAAACACGGACAAAGTTATTTGGCCAAGACATTCTTTGACCGTTTTGGGGAACTAGAAAGTCTCTCCTTGTTTTGCAACAACAGATCATCCTCGCTTCTTCTCAGTCTACCTTGCGCTCTGCCACCAGGTTAATTTTTCTAATGCATCACTTTCATCATGTCATTCTTGTGCTTCAAATTTCAGACAGTAAATTTCATGGGCGATGGGAAGAGGAGTGGTGGGGAAGCAGCAAATTCATAGAACAACTATAGCTAAGATGTATCGCGCACCGTGTCCCAGGCATTGTTCTCCATACTCTGCATGCATTAAGCCATGTAATACTTAAAAACCTCTATGAGACAGACATTATTTTTACCCCCTCATTTTAAACATGAGATTAAGGAAGTAGCTCAAGTCTACACAGCTGACATTTCAACCCAGGTAGTCTGACTCTAGGAACCTCTCACTCTTAACCACTGCATCTAAATCCTAGAGCTCAAGAAGACTTCGGGGGCACAAAAGAAAAATGTGCTTTCTCTTCATTTTTGTGCTTGACCTCTGAGAAGTCAACAAGAAGGACAAGGTTCTTTGGTATCATGTGACTTCCACAATCTAATGAGAACTCTTTCTTATCTTATTCACTGCCCTGTCTCAATTCCTCCAGTCTAGCAAAATGTTCTTCCCATTTTGAAATGCTGTTCTTCCTAAATGCCTGTCTTCCTGTCTTTCCAAAGCATGACTATCACTTAAAGTCCACACCAAATCCTGCCTCATGCGAACAAGGATATCTTCTCTGACCACATTCATTGGAAGGGATCTCTTAGGACTCCTACAGCCAGCCATCAGGGTCCATATCAGTGGTTTGTAGGGTTCTCTTCTCATGTGTTTTTTTCTCACCTCCATTCTAAATTTTAATTCCATTAAAAACAAGGTCAAATGACAATATACATTTCAGAAACACTTTATGGGCTTTGCAAGGAATACAACCACCAAGTGTTCCACAGGCAGCAGCCTTTATTTGGAAAACACCCTTGGCTCAATAGGCTAAAGCAGAGAAACAAATAAACACAAGTATTGAAACAGGCTCTTCTAAAACTGCCTTGAACAATTATCACAGGGCTGAAAAGATACACAGGAAATGTGTTTTATTGATCAAGTTTTCTTTGTTTCCTCTAGCGATTTCTAACACATACATTTACAATTTATTGGTGATTTCTTTAGATTTAAAAAAAAATATATATATATATATATATATATATATATATATATTTCAACTTATTTCTCTCTTAATATCAACAATAAAACAACATCTTCTGCCTGTGCTTGATGAGGAGAAGAACCTCAGCCAATTTTTCTCTTCTTGATATTACTTCTCAGATTCTGTTGGATAAAACGTGGGCTTTTATTTCAATTCCTTTGTTACTTTATGAACCTTATTTCAAGAATTCTTTCTTCACATTTACATTAAACTTTATAGTCACATGAACAATCGAGAGAATTTACAGTACCCTTTCTTGAGTTTATTACTCAGAATATTTGTGGGGGGAGGAAATGTAACTGAATAATTTTTTCAGAAAGTAGAAATGGGTGCTTTACTTTTTGAGTCTAATATACACTATGGAACATAAAACTAATGATGGTTAATCTTGATAGTCACCATCCTATGGGGAGAAAGTATCAAGTAAAGAGGCCACACGAGTTACCAACTCTTAAGTCTTGATTCTTGATTCTGAAAGGGAGTGCAGGACGTAACCATGGCTGGCACTTCTGACTCATTTTCCTCGAAATGGTATTGCCTAGGGACGGATGAGGACAGGGGTGCGAAATGTAAGGGGAGGAGCGGGTCAGAGAAATCTGCTTCCTGTTCCCAAGCACTGGTTTCCTAAGAACCGGTGAAGTAAAAGAGATTCCATTATTTTGCGGGTACTTATAAAGTGCTTTGTTTCTGCAATTCCTTCCCCAGCTTAAGTCTACAGAAAGCCTGCTCTGGCCTCCTCAGACCTGGAAGTGTTTTGGACAAATGGTAACAAGTCCTATTTTTCTTAAGTTTAGGAAAGTTTCAGCCAGAAACTCCCAATAGGCTTCCAAATAGGCAATCTACTGCTCTGACTGTTTTATTAAATTAAGTCACTGACTTATGGTATTCCTGATTTGGGTCTTTTGGTAGACGTATTGAAATTTGCACCCAATATGCTAATAGAGTGTGTATAAACAAATAAGGCAATAAAAATCCTAAATTTTTTCCTTCAAAACAAGTAACAAACTCAGAGGAACAAGTTTTAATCCATGCAATGTTAAGAGAGCACAGAAAAATATTAAAAGATTTATAGAAAGAAACTAATCAGGGGGTGGATGGTAGGGGAGAAAGATGAATAATGAAAACACAATAGTCTTATCAGTAGTCCCCATTCTGACCAGAAAGGCTGTGGCAAATTACAGGTGGGTCTACGAGGCGGCAGAACTAAGACGCAAATCCTGCACTCTGCTTCACAGCACCTTGTAGCCAAAGGGCCCTGGAATAGATGTGGGGCCCTGAAAATATGCTTCTTAATTGATCTATGACAGGATTGAAAACAAATTGGCTTAGTCTATTTCTGAATGAAAATGGAGCCCTAGTTTTAAAAGAATAGCAGTACAGGATGGATGCTTTTAAAAATTTTTGTTTAGAGCTAGCGTTTCTGTTTGTTTTTGTTTTTTTTTCCTCTTAGAACCAGAGAACTTAACCTCTTAAAAACACTTAATGTCCAGGTAACTCCTTTCCACTTTCCCCCCCAGATTAAGGAATAATGATGAACTCTGGTTCAGTAGATGAAGCTTAAAGCACCTCTCAGGAGGCAAACAAAGAAAAATTGTTAAGTCACGCTGAGTGTGCTTGAGTATTTAAGATTATTTAAGAATGTGTATAATTCTTAGATAAGCAATTAGTGGGAACCACCCCTCTGATGTGTCAGATAAATGTTAATGCTTTTCTAACTACAGACAAAGATGTACCAGTCATCCCTACATTTCTGAATTACATTGAGAACTGGGTCCGAATTAGTCTTTGTTATACTCTAAGAACAAGAACAAATGTTCTGGGACAACAATTAGGCTGGCTTTATTTATCATACAGGACCATTTAACCTTTTCATCTCTTTTTACTATAGGGGCTGAATCTGAGTGCCTGGTTCTAGTAGAATTTTCTGTAATCAACTGAATTAAGCTTTGCTGATATTGGTGCTAACACTGATATGTGCAAAATGATATAAGGTTGTGGTTTGTACGCAATCCGTTGACATTTAATAATGTATCTCCACAGTTACTCTTGATGGAGCTGAAAAACTGTGTTCATGTATGGTACCAAAAGTATACTTTAATCTCAATTTAGACATCCTTATCTGAAACAGTACACTTTCCTTTATCCAGCTTTTCATTATTGTACTTATTCTTTTTAGAAACTATATTATTTTATGATATAACATAATATTTTATAACAAAATACAGTATTTCTTTTTTTTTTACTGCCCCGCCCCATAAGAATGTAAGCTCCATGAGGGCAGGTATTTTGTTTTACTGATTCTATCTGCAGTACCCATAGCCATGCCTGGCATGTAGTAGGTGTTCAATAAATATACATGAAATAAACTTAAGACATTGGTTTGCCAAAATGGATGGTCAATAGAAGTTTTCAATAGGATCTACGTACGACAATTATACTAAGTGAAAATAAATGCGCAGAACCATATTTAAATGATTTAATAATCCCTCTCGGCAATTGTCTCTTTATGTAGGCAAAGCGAAGATAGATAGAAAGGCTCCCACGTCCCTTCTTTTCCTACTCCCTGTGGCCATGAAGTAAACGCTCACAGGTTTAGGCATTTTATCCTCCTCTCACCTCCCAACCCAGTGTCTAGATGTTCACAGCTCACTCTGGGCCCGGCCTCAGCTGTGCTGGCCCTCCCTCCGCATCCCTGGGAGAACCAATGGAGACCTGCTGAGCTTGAGAACGTCACCATGACAAGATTCTAAGTTGCATGACAGATACAGCTTCACCCATGGTAGCTGCATTCTGTCGTCAGAAGTCTGTCACGTATGTGAGCTCTTCTGACTCCTGCACCTCCCTCGGAGCTTCTCATAGCCGCTCCATTAGCGCTCCGGACCTGTGCCGTCAGAACGAAGGCGGGCTCAGCTCTCATTGGTTTGTTCCTCCTACGACTCCAGACAGAGCTAAAGGGGTCTACCCGCATTTGACTCAACTTGATTTTACTTAGAGAGACAAGGTTAGTAAATCAGGATATTCTTCTAGTTGAGTTGAGTGGTAGAGTTATCTTTTGGATCATGAGCACCTTCAACCTAAACTGTAAGCAAATATTAGTATAACAACTTCTTTCTTTTCCAGAGGGAGAAAAACTATCTCAGAAGAAAATTCTATTTTATGTACAGGCTGAAGTCTGCTTCATCTCATTTATTCCACTCTCCAACATGAGACCAATACAAACTGAACTCTTCAGAAATATTCACACACAAAGGTATTCATCAGCATTCATTTGTGAAAACAGTAGTATACTAAGTCCTGATCACAAGCCAGAAAAGGTCTCAGATTTTGTAATGGCCGTGTCATTGGCAATACACAACTCTAGGCAGTTGTAGGGGAGGAAAACGTTTTCTTTCTTCCCAACTAGGTTCTTTGCCCGGCCTAATAATTAAAATGACATAAGACATTAACAAGAGAAAAAAAATTAATTTTTTATGTACAGGAGCTCATAGAAATATGAGACTGGAAGAAGTCACCAAATCACACAGCTTTTATGCCTTTTAGACAAAGAAACAACATATTTGTGAAGAATTGACAAGACAAAGAGGTTTGGGCTTGGGATAGTAAATTAGAAAAGTAACAAGGTTTGTTTATGCAGACTTTTCAGCCCAGAATTCACTCTTTCTGGTGATAAGGATGTCTCTCTATTGCCTGGTACAGACAGGGTACCTTTCACATGGAAGATTTATTCCTGGGGGACAAAGGAGGGTCCGAGTGTCCACCTTGCATTGG
This sequence comes from Hipposideros armiger, assembly GCF_001890085.2. Taxonomy (NCBI): domain Eukaryota; kingdom Metazoa; phylum Chordata; class Mammalia; order Chiroptera; family Hipposideridae; genus Hipposideros; species Hipposideros armiger. Next base: position 198,038 of record NW_017731530.1, read on the forward strand.
CTGTTTCTTAAGTAACTTTAATTCAAATAATCAACATGCCAAAATGGCATATTTTGGGGTAACTTTCCCTGAACCCCATCAGTTACCAAATCTTGTTTTTAGACACATTCACTATAGCAGTGGTTCTTAACTGGGGTTGCTTTTGGCAATCAGGGCAATGTCTGCAGAGATTATTGGTTGTCACACCTTAGGGAGGGGGCTACTGGCATCTGGTGGGCTGCTGCTGAAATTCCTCCAATGCACTGAAGGGGACCAGAATGTCACCCCAAAACCTGCCACTTTGGCATCAGAATTATTTTGAGCGAATGATGATTGAAAACCAGCAAAGGCAGGAAAAGTTTTTCACTTTCCCTTAACAGTCTAAAAATATAAATTGCCTCTTTTGTAAGGGAAATTTACATTTATAAAAGAATTTCCATTTGTAAGATGTCTCTGTACCAGGAAGAGAGCTACTCCTAGAGACAACTCTTATCATTATCTGAGAAACTCTTATCTGCATAACAAGACAACCCCCATGAACCACACATTTCTTCCCTTTATCCTCTTACAACTTGTATCTCCCAGCCCAGAAGCCCAAACCTCCCTTTTCTTTGTTTAGCCTAAGATGGTATATTAACCTCAATCATCTGACCACTTCCTAGAGTCTCATGTCTTTGTGAAACTCCTGTGTGGATATATTATTTAAAAGTAATTAAACTTTTTTTGTTGTTGATAATGTGCTTTATGAGTTTGATTTGTAAGCCCCAGCCACTGAACCTAGGAGGGTGTAGGGTAAAAGATTTGTTTTTTTCCTAACAGCACAGGACCGTCGTCTCCCACAACATAGAATAATCTGGCCCAAAATGTAAATAGAGCCAAGGTTGAAAATATCTGCTCTGTACCGACAGATAGAAATCTAAAGCATTGAAGGTCAGCATGGTGTTTTGGGAGTTTAGTAGTTTAAGTGAAGCCAAACTAATTCTCCTTTATGGCTGTGAATCTTGGACATATTACTAAGAACTTGACTGTTTCAAACTGTGCTTAATAAAATGACTCTGCAGGGTGAAACAGATGGATGGTATTCCTATGTCCGTCCACCAGCTACAGAATGAGATGTGTGACACCACTGCCTTGCTGATTAGGCACAAGTTTTGGTTCAACTACAAGGAAGAAACCATGACATGTTCACCGAATCACAATGCCACTGATACCTTGTTAAGTTAGAAACTTAGAGGACAGAAAACTCAGGGTTTTTTGAATAAAGAGGTACTGGTGGCCTGTAGCCTAGGATTAGCGCCAACAGGCTTGAGAATCAGCACGTATAGTTGCAAATCCAAAGGGCATCCTATTGAATGTGGAGTGGGAAAGGAGGGTCTCCAAGTCCCAGCTTTGCTCCGACTGTGTGATCACAGGCAAGTCTTAAACCTTTCTGTCAAGTCAGGAGCTGGCCTGTGCTCTGTCGGATTCCCTCTAGCGCTATCATTCTCAGTCCATGGTTTCCTCGCCACTTGCTTTGGCACACAAGGATTATGATAACTCAATACCACGATTCCAGGGAGGTATACTGATTGATTTACCATAGTATCTGGAAAAGGAAATAAAGAACAAAAGGAATACATGCAGGTTTACACAAATGGGAAAACCTTTAATTTGATAAATCGCTTATTCAACAAATATTTAGTTACCGAGCCTCTCCTCTGAATAAAGTATACAAAATTCTCTATTTTCTTTTTTAACATTTGTTTTAAATGAGCCTGAGAAGTCCTTTGAGAGTATATTTCCTAGGATTTACAGCAGTTAATATTCAGTTTCACCAGTGGAAGTCCCTCACTGCATTCATTCCACGCAGGACAGATGGGTCTCCACCACCTAACATCCTTCCAGGAGGTGCTGACACAGGTGAACAGTCCTCTCTGTGGGAAACAGAGATGTAACGTCTACACCTACCTGAACTTGTTACCGTGACTTTCTTCGCAGCCTTGGTTTTTCGAAGATTTAAAGTTAACTCTTCTCTTAGAGAATATATGCAAACAAGTAACTCAAAACTTCAATGCTGTGCTCTCATTCTGTAGCTCTGGTTCTAGTCTCTATAATCACTGGCCACTGGGCCAACTGCCAACCTCCAGTGCGCTGCACGCTGCAGACAGAAATGCTTCGGCTCCCACAGTTACATCTTCAAAAAGGCCACCTGGGAAAGGAAGAAAACCCCACAATGCTTTACTTATATAACATGATGAAATGGCTGAATGCATGTCAAATCAGAATCAAGTAAGTCTGGTCAATAAGAATGCGCACTGATCTAAAAGGAAAAAAAATGACTCAGTCTGGCCAGACACTGCCAGTTTACGGCAGGAGCCAATTAGTCCTTTTTCAAGAAACGATAGAGTAATTAAAATGATTCACATGCACTTAAAAGAAAGAAAAAAATAAAGTTTTAAGAGGCCCTAAGTTGTGTTGCTGGGAAATAATTCAGTTCTCTTTCCCATTGGTTCAAACAGCTGTTTGGACCTTCTGGAAGCCGAGTTCTGCGTTTTAAAGATTCGTGGGCAATTACGGTTCCTTATCGCTGTCGGTAATTACACCAGCCTCTCCTCAGGTCACGCTAATGCTTTTAATCACACTCAATTATATTTATTGTGCTTGTCAGCAGCAATTAATCTTAAAACTCGGTGTCTTAAAAAATGTTAATTCATACAGGTACAAAACATTTTCAGACTATTTAATAAGACCCCGATCAAATGCATCTAATTTGCCAATAGTTTTGAAGAACAGAAAGGCAGACATAATAAAGTCGATCATAAATGTTAAGAAAGCTTTAGTTGAGAGGTGGTAATTGGGGACTGTGCCAATATCAAGAAGAGAGTGGGATGTAGATAGAGATAAATGATGGAGAAGTGTGGGAGGGTGAAGAAGGTCATCCTACGCTTTTTTTGGGACAAAGAATGAGCAACAGAATTAAAAGCATTCTACTCTTGGGCAGTTTGTTCTTAAGTCCCCAAATGCAGCCAAAGGAGGCATGTATTTTTGGAACCCTGTTATGGGGACAGGAAAAAGGAAGAATCATGCAGGCCAGAAAACATCTGCTTTATGTTGAGTAATTCAGAAAGATGTTACTCTTCATACAGTGCTGGTGAGAAAGGTACCTGCTGAGTTTCCATATCAACTTCCTGCTGAGTTTCTATATCAAGTTCTGCAATGAGAACACCAAAGCTGAAGGAGCAGGCAAAGAAGAAAGGTTAAGATGCCTAAACAAAATGTAAACACGGAAAATTGATACAGATCTCAAGGGCTTGTTGTGATGATTAAATGAGATAATGGTTATGAAAATACTTGTGTCTCTCCTTTGCCTCTGAGACGGTAACAGATATCAGAAGCCCATAAATATTTCAGATGAGAAGGGACTGTTCAAGAGAGACCAGCTGGGCCATTAGGGATGGTCACAGAATTACAGGGGGAGGGAATTTAGGGGCTGTTGAGTCTGACTTCTGGCTCACTTTCGACAGTGTCCCTGTCAAGTGACAGCTTCTACAAGAAGTTTACAGGGATCTTCCAAAGAAGACAATGTCACTGCTAATATTCAGAAAGGAAGACAACAGATGAAAACCAATTATCTCTTTTTTAATTCTGAAAATTGCTATGTAATGGAGTATCCCAACCAGGAACCACTCAGAATAACAATGACACCGATAAATATTTTCATAAAGTGGCTTAGAACTTTAGCGCTGGAATCATACAGACTACTGGTTCTCAGCTTGGGGAGATTTTGCTTGCCAGGCGACATTTGGCAAGGTCTGGAGAGATTTCTGGTTGTTACAACTTGGGAGACGCTATTGCCACCTAGGGGATAGAGGTTAGGATGCTACACAGGACAAACACACACACAAAGAATTATCAGTCCCCTAATGTCAATAATGCCAATGCTGAAAAACGCTGGAATTTTGACATAGGATTTTAGATTTCGGTCTCTCACTTACTAGCTGTGTGACCTTCAACAACAAACTTATTAGCCTCTCTCATCCTTTCCTTATCTGCAATATGGGAATTATAACTGGACCTACCTGGAACTTGTAAAACAGACAGTATATTAAGCCTATTTTGACTCCTTTCATCCTCAGCACCATGATTTAGATAAAGCAGGCATTTGAAATTTTGTTTTACAAATGAAGAACCAGAAGCTCAGAAAAATTAAGTGACTTGCTCAGGTAGAAGGCTATGAAGTGTCAATGATGGGCTTAGGAGGAAACTTTGATTCCTAATCCACGATTTTCCCACTAGAACTTTACAGATTAATGAGATAAAACTGCAGAGGTTTAGGGACTTTTAATCTTCATCATTGCTTCAAATATCAAAGATTTATGTTCTTTTGCATGCCTGTGAACATGGACTCAAGATGGCTGAGTTGATTAAACTAAGTAATGCAAAATGGAGGCTCCTCAAAAAAGAAAACTTTAAAACATGACCTAATATGTCTTTTTTCCATCTCTAGTTTTTATAGTTCCATCTGTCAAGTACATTATGTATTTTTTTTTTGCAGGACTTAATAACACGAATCTGCAATCATCTCTGGGAACAGATAATGTACAATGCATTTTAGCTTTTTATTTAAAACACTGAGTTAACATTTTAAATGCTGATTTTGTGTTCCCTAGCTTTCACCCATGACAGGAAAAAATTGCTTTCCCTGACTGTCATTTATTTTAAGAGAGGATAATTTTATTTTGTTCCACTACACTGAGAAATAGCTCTGTATTTCATCTTTTTAGTTTTATTCCCAAAAGTAAAAGTTTTAAAGCTTCTCAGAGTATATGAGTATAGCTAAAGCTTCAGGCTCCATTGTTACATTAGTGGAATATATAGTTACAAAAGTATAAATAATTATTGAAAACTAGGGAAGATAGGAATCTTTCATGTTGGCTGTAAGGTTGGAATTCTGTGTTTTGTGCACCTAAATTTGGACACTTGGGAATAGAAAGGGGGAGAGAGAGTGGAGATATCTAAAAATAATGTCTTGTTTTGAGTCAGCATCTAAATACAGTCTTCTTAAACCACAATAACCAGGGCCAAGCTGATGTAATGGCGGACCAAATGTTAAGTTTATAATGCTTCAATACATTTGCATAATAATGTTAAATACTTTTTAATGTTCTTTTATCTTAGTTAACATATTTATATTATTAAATTCTAGTCCTCAACATAGATTTGGAATTTTAATCAATAAAAAGGTATGCTGTCAAGGCAGGCTGCACAAGATAAAATTAGCATATTAAAAAAAGCTACATAACTGCTTTAGGGTGTGCTAAACAAGACAGATAAAGCTGTAAAATACTGGAAAATGTGAGTTTCATAATAATTGCGGACTTTAGAAAAAACTCTTAAAATAAGTAGCACAGGCATACACAAATGATCCTTTGGCAGGGTATTGTAGACTTAAAAAGAATAAGTATATAAAACTATGCCTCTAATATGCATTTTTGTCTAGGTATGGCTCATGTTCAGAGTTAGCATGCTTTTATGACGTAGAAAAGATAGTTTATATTTTATATTGTAAACTCCAGTTTCTAGAATCAAACTTCATTTACAAAACAAAATAGACAATATAGATATACATTTAAAAACAAAATGACTTTTTCAAGCATTTATCAAATATATTTGACATCTCAAGTAACATTGGGATTAAGTAGATTTTACTAACTCATAATTTAGCATCGATCAGGCCCATGACACCTAGACTCAACTGTCTGAGTTGGATACATAGTATATGATACTCATCTCTCTGGATTGACAAATTGGCTTCATTCAATCATTAAGTATCTTCTAGATGTCAGGGATTGTCCAGTCACAGAGTACACCGAGAAGAAAGCAAGCGTGGAGACCAGTCAAGTAATGAGATGATTCTAATAAGATGCCAAAAGTTTAAGGTAATATCTCACACCTGCTGGGAGAAAAAAGGCTGTTCTTGAGTTATGAAAGGAAATGAGATGTCTGAGGCAGTGCCCTGAAAAGGTAATTATTACTCTAATTATGAACCTTGTGTTGGCAAGGAGAGGCAATAAAACCTGATGGCACAGAGCGGCATATGCTTCCCCCACCCCCGCTAAAAGACGCTGGTTTGCTAAATGAATTAGTAGCAAGCAGGAAGGATGGAACAGAAGACATGAGCAGCAATATAGTGAGGAAGAAGTTTTCATCACTCGAAAATGACAACAATTACGTGTATAAGTAACTGTGGACAGAAACACAAGACTAAGGGAACACCAGCGCTCCAACTCCAGAGTTTCTGCACAAATCCTCTAAGAGCCTTAAGAAAGCAGGGAAAAAGAAGATAGCTGTCTGCAAATTAATTTAAACCTTTACCTTGTGCTTTCTTTTAAGCCATGGGTACACCGTGATAATTTACATATAAATCCAAAGCCAGCTTCTTTTCATTTACCTGGGAACCCAGTAAGCTAAACACAGCTGGTGGACACCTAGGTCAAAAGCCAGCAGAGAGATGTGTGTGGGAGAAAGAGGACTGACGCCTCCTCATCTCTAGATGGTGTTCAGAACACGGGCAAAAAGAACGGTGACTGGGTCTTGATCCTATTCTTCAACAAAGCAAGTAAGTTCTAGACGTAAGCTTCTCGTCACTTCTTTCAGAATAAATGGATTATGGAAAGTAACGTTGGCTTTGGGTGGTGCTGTTGTAACAGTAGTGGACAAGCAGTTCTGAGGCAAGCACCGAAACTCCTAGTTACATGAAGCAAATCCAGTGACTTTTCTAATGATCGCAAGCCCATGGGGAACATGTTTGTATGACAGTATTCTTCAGGAGTTACATAAAAATATACTGCCTCGAGCACAAAACTTATTTGTGAAAGGAAATAATTTTATGATGCCAATATGAGTGGCTGCTAAAATGCATACTATACAGTAGTGCCCCACAAAAAATACCCAATCACTTATAAATCAAAATGTCCTTTTAATTTCTCATTCCTATGGAATATCTGCAGGAGGGAAGTTGGCAGAAAGGAACCAGTGGTGGTACCATTGTAGCTCTGGATGAGGGTGGTGTTTTGAAAATCTGACTGCTGCACTGTTGGCGACATGCCTCTGTCCAAGAAAGTTTATTCAGAAATAGAGTTACTAGAGATGAAGTTACAGAAGTGCTTTGCTACAGTATTAATTCATTGAAATATTTAGCTGCGAAATCATTTTCATAAATAGTATTTCACAGGAGCTATGCTTGCTCTTATGTATCTTTCTTAATGCTGAGAAGCACGGATGCTTGGAGAAGACGATATATGTTTGGGATTCAGTGCTAGTAGAAATTCCAGGAGAAGACATGAACCCACATGGGGAACAGATAGCTTTCCAAAGCAGATGAGTGGTTTCTGTCATCTAAACAGATTTAGTTCTGTGATATTTTTAAATTCCTATTTTAGTTGTAAATATTAATTCTTCTAACAGAGACATAACCAAGGAAGAAATCGGCTTCATTCAGATAAAAAGACTTTCAGCTTCACTGTCGAGGATGGAGGAGGGACTGGCTTGTGGGTTATGGCCCTGGATCCTGCTTAGTTAACAGTGTGAAAGTGCCATGAAAACAGTCATGAGATGCTATAATAAGTGGTCCTGGGGACAGGGCTGTTCAGTGCATGAGTGCAGAACTCTGTCAAGCAGGAGGAATAGCAAAGGTGATCAGCCACACTTTTTAGGGAAAGGGCTAAGAAGGGTTACAGTTGCCTTTGTAAACTGTCCCGGACGATTTTACCTCATACCTGAACAGCCTTACTTCTTCTGTTGCTTGGTATTCAACAAGTTCTTTACTGCAGTTATTAAAACTTAGAGAAATTAAGACTTGTATTGCTTACTGCATTTTTTTGTTTTAATAACTGATTTATTAATATACTAATTACAGACAAAATTAGAAAACACAGAAAAGCACAACAAATAAAACTTTTGTAACTCCATTACTCAGTGATAATAACTATTAACATTTTGGATATATCTTTATAGACTTTTATTTTCTATGTACCATATTTGCCGGCGTATAAGACGACTGGGCGTATAAGACGACCCCCTAATATTTCCACTCAAAATACAGAGTTTGTTATATACTCGCCGTATAAGACTACCCCCTCTTCCGCACACCTTCCACACACCAAATAAAAGGTAAAACAATATCAGATTTGATTTCAACATTTTAATTTATATTCAAATGCTTATGACATGCAGGAAAACTGTCACAAGGCTGTATGTAATCAAACATATACATAAAACAGTGCAAGTTTATTACCTGTAAACATACCGGTAATTCACTAAAGAAAACACACTCTATAGACTGGTACTGTAGATTTTGCGAGTGTGGTAAAATCGCATAACAGCAAAATCGCATAACAGCCGAGCATACACCCAGCAGCGCTGCTGATGCCTGAACGGTATGTGGAATGAAGTGGGCGGGCATCGGGAGGCCACTATGGCACGGGGCAAGCACTATGGGCAGTCTATCTGAAGTGTACCTGGCGTATAAGACGACCCCCCACTTGGAGGCATATTTTTCAGGGCCAAAAAATCGTCTTATACGCCGGCAAATACGGTATAACTAAAATTTCTATGTAACTGAAAATTCTATAATACATAGCTTCTTGTAAACCTAACAATATATTGTGGTAATCTTTCCATGACAATGCATATTCTTCTACATTTTTATTGGCTGCATTATAGTCCACTGTAGCTCTGTATCACTTAAAGGAGAAAAAAAAAGTATAAATGTATAACTTCTTCAACCAGAAAAAAATTTTGAGGCTTTTTAGGGGGAGAGTGTGGTTCTGACTGTTGGGCCCAAAGCACACTTTCATGTAACGTAGCCTAGTGGTTTTCAGGGACATTTCATGCCATTTCACTGGCATCACTGGGGAATTTGTTAGGCAGGTTCTTGTGCCTTGCTGTAGACCTGATCAATCAGAAACTTGAGGGGTGGAGGCAGCAACCGGTGTCTTAAGAGGTCCTCTAGGTGATTCTACTGCACACTAGAGTTTGGGAGCCACTGGTCTAGTCCAACCATTTTATATAGCTGAGCAAACTTAGAGAAGGTAACTAACTTATTTACGGTGACATAGCTAATGAAAAGAGAGACTCAAACACAGGCCTTCTAACTCCTAACTCAGTGATTTCATTTCTACACCAGTACAAACTAAGTCCACTGGCCCAGAAAGACACAAAATATGTCCAAACCTATTTCCTGATATTAATAAAGGAGGTTGGCCCCAACATCTACTAAAGGAGGGCTGGGTCCTGTTTGTTAGTGATCTAGAGACCCAAGGGGCCACGTATCTCAAGCTGACCTACTGTGTAGAGTTAGTCTGTAATGGGTTAAGTGAATAAGTTTGTGTGTGTGTGGGAGGGTGTGGAGACAGCTTCTTATATGCCCTGATGTGGTTTTCTTTGTAAACGTAGTTATCCCATATGTCTCTTTAGCAAAATTATTTGATTAATTCTGGTAAAGAAAATTGTCACAAATCTGACTTCAAGTTGTAATAGATAAGTATGATATTGGGGGTGGGACGGCAGTGGATGGGGGGGAAGAGGGTTGTTACTTTGTGAGGGGTGAAAAGGATAGCTATTGCATTGTTCTGTACACCTGAACCTAATAATAATAAAAAAATAAATTAATTAAAATAAATAAATAAATAAGGCTACCTTGATGGCGCCAAAAACTGGCATACAAACTAAAGTTCCGATACATTGCTTGGTGTGATATAAATGGTATAGACATTCTAGGAATAATTTGGCAGTTTCTTTTAAAACTAAACATGGAATTCATATGACCCAGCCATTGTCGTCTTGACATTTATCCCAGAAAAATGAAAAATTTACGTTCACATAAATACCTGTACACAAATGTTCATGGTAGCATTATTTTATTGGCCAAACACTGGAATCAGCCCAGATGAATGGCTAAACTGTGGTACATCCACACCATGGAACACTACTCAGTAATTACCAAGCAGCAAATTGTTGATACATGCAACAACTAGGAAGAATCTCCAGGGAATTAGGGTGAATTTAAAAAGCCAAACTCAAAAGGCTACATACGTAGCAATTTTTTTTTTTTAAGCTGAGCCATCCTGCCACCTGTTGGCAGCTCAGCGGCTGCGCTCGGGCTGGGACTCAAACCGCTGTTGCTCAGAGCTCAAACTCTTGAGTGAGCTCTTAACCAACTGAGCCACTCAGCCGGCCCTATGTAACATTTTTGAAATGACAATATTTCACAACTGGAGAACTAGGTGGTGGTTGCTAGGGGTTAAGGATGGTAGGGAGGAGAGAGAGGGCGTGATTATAAAGGAACAACTGGAAGTATCTTTGTACTAATGAAACTGCTCAGTGTCTTGACTGTGGTGATAGAAACACAAACATATACAGGTGATACAGCTGTATCACTCATACACTCACACACACATACACAAATGAGTACAAGTAAAACTGGGAAATCTGAGTAAGGTGGGAGGGACTATACCATGTCAATACCCTGGCTGTGATAATGTACTATATTTCTGCAAAACGTTACCACTGGGGAAAACTGGGCAAAGTGTACAAGGGATCTTTTGTATTATTTCTCACAACTACAAGTGAATCTATAATTATTTCCATAAAAATTTCAACTAAAAATGATGCTGTAATACTTGCAAATGATCTTGTCTAGTTTACTTCGTTCCAGTTACCTCTAGATGTAGCTCTGAGATGCATTCAGTGTATCACTGAGATCCCGTTTTCCTCAGTGGGATGGCCCTGAGTAAGCCAGGAAGTTAACTTTGGAATAAGTCCTGAAGCAGATGACTATGGTGAGACAGAACACCATTTATATTTAATATGGGTTGGGCTGACAGCCTAGCATTAAATGCTTAGGTTACACACAACAGCACCTTAAATCTTAGGTTGAGTATGAAGTACTTATTCTAGACTAATAGTCCACTAAGCATAGTTTTTTTTTGTTTTTGTTTTTGGTTTTTTTTTTGCTTTTTTATTGCCCTGGGTTAAATCATAAGAAAAAACTCTGGCATTTTTTAAAACCCAAAATGCCATAGCAAATTTTCCAGACACATAGTAGGCACAAAGTAAGAGTGCCTACTTTCAGACTGAATACATTAGACTAAAACTCTAATTTTAATCTTAAAAGTAATATTAGCTTATAAAAGATTTGGGGAAACAGGAAAAAGAGAAAAAAGAAATATATGCTATAATACTCTAACATAATTATTACTTGGGTCTATTGTGATATAGATTTACGATGCATTTTTTTATATTGATTATCATACGTACATATTTTTACATAATAAATATTTTACATGCTCCTCAATAAGTCTTCATTTTTATTTTAAAAGCTGTAAAATAGTCCATCATAACTTAATCTAGTACAAGCTGTTTCCAGGTTTAAGATCATAAGTAGTAATAAAATAACTATTGTCATGTTTATAGATTTTTTTTTCATATTTTAGAATATTCCCTTAGGCTAGAGTCCCAAAAATGGAATTAACAGATTTAAAGATATGAATATGATTATAACTTGATGCATTTTTTTTCAAAGAGCTGTATCAATGGGCAATGGCACCAGCATTAGGTCTTTTAAAAAAAATTAGTACTAATGAAAAATGACATCTCAATGCTTTTTGAATTTATTTACTTGCTATGAGTTCAAACATTCTCCCAAACGTTTGTGTAATAATTGTTTTTCTTGCAAATTGTTTAATTGTAAATTCACCTCCTTTTCTTTACCGCCCAATAGGCGGTTTAATTTTTAAAAATATTTTGTATAGGCTCTTTAGTAAATATTAGTATGTTTTTTAAGCGGTGAAGGAATTAAGTGCTAGGCATAGTCTCATCTCACTAAATTCTTACAAAATCCACTTGAATTAAAAATCTCACTTAATTGACCTCAAATTGTAAATGAGGAACCGAGTACAGAGAAGTCAAGGAACTATTGCTCCTTGCTATAAACTCCTAAAACAAGGCTGGGTTTGCAGTCAGGTCTTTGTTTCTTAGCCTAGTGTTCATTCAATCATAAAAGCTCCCTTCCATCTAATTATGGTGAGAGATAATTGCTAGAGTAACTTCATTTGAAGAAAGAATCCACACTATTCCAGTTTGAAGCCAGATTTAGTAGCAGTTGGAATGATACAGGCACTCTATTTTTAAGGAAGTCGATTACCTCTTTTGGATTAGATGGAAGAAGGAGAGAGAAGAGACAGAGGGGCAAATTAAAGCCCTTCCTGTAAAGAGAAAATAATTCTTTGAAGAGAAAGTTTCTGTCAAGTGAGGAGAACCAACAGGATAGATGGGACTGGCCTGATATCTCAGAAGGGAATTTTTGTCCATAAATTTAGAAAGCTGGATGAATTATACTCGCATAGTTTAGTCAGTTCAGCAAAAAAGATTATGACTTGGAATAATCAAATAACAGTTAAGGACTGGTGAGAAAGCGATCAAATTGTAATCAGATGGTTATTTTCCTCAGCCATTACTACTTAAGCATTACTTTGAAAAATGTAATATTTAAGAATATTCAAATCTTCAAAGGAAAACATGCTAATATATCTATTTTTAAATAAACACCATTTATTTCATAAGCCTGTTATTTGGAGTTGCAGGAAATAAGCAGTGATCATAAAACTGGAATTAATCTACTTATTTTAAAAGAATGGCTTATGAGGACTTAAAATGACAAAGTGAAAAAAAAAAACCCAAAAAACGCTCTTACTGAAAGTGGAAACACACCAAAGAGGGCGATGTTATGTGATGTTTTACCACAAGTCTCAGCTCTTTCACTTTAAGACACACACAAAACACAGAGGGGCTCTTTTATACAGAACTGCTCATAAGTTCTCTCTAAGTCAAGAACAGCTTAGGGTTTGGGACTAGAAAAGGGCATGCAGCGATCAAGGGCTCTCCGTATTTAAGGTGTGAAGTTTACACCCACCATCGAAGCTCCATGAGAAGCCAGAAGAAATAAGGTGTATATTAGGAAGGTACAGAAAGGTGAACTCTAATTGCTATGGAAAGACTTGGGAAGTTGGAGACAGAGTATATGGAACACATACTCTAGAGAGAAGTCAAAACGGATTAGTGAGAGAAGATAACACGGTTACACAGCAACAGGCCCTGGGAGAGCAGAGATCAAGGCTCTGGGCTAAGGGAAAGCTGAGATGCAACCCCCTCCCCTCATGCCTACAAGCTGGATGACCACTCAGGGCTCCAGCTCCCGCCAGTTCTGCTGACCAGTGGCCGTGGGGATTCCTGATAAAGGACATACACGGCCCAGCAGGCCCCGGGACAACTGAGGCCCTCAATTAATGGAACCGCTTATTGTTACTATAACTATACCTAAATGTTTTACGTATTTTAAATGTTGCTACAGATGCCTCTTTTTATTGTCAGCTGGTCATGAATGAATTCTTGTTTAATTATTTTTGAAAAGAAAAAGCACGAATGGCTTACATGTATAAAATATCCAAAGCTTAAATAAGGTTTTCTTTTGCTTCTTTCTAGTTAATGTTCTGATATACGTTGGATATATTTATATTTATGAAGGGCCTAATCATTACAAAATATTGCCAAATAGTTTCATGTATTAAAGACCCAAGGTTTTAGACATTAATCCCAGATTCAGAGCTGAATTTCTAAGGAGTGGATGATGTCAATATGCCAGTTTGAACCCTTGGAAGTCCGACCCATTACACACCTTCCGAGTCCCCCTACACAATCCTTTCAGTGGCCTCTGGGCTCAGAGTTCTATTTCAGGTAGCAGGTGGTATTTTACACTGAGCCATCTACATTCTTACATTTGCAAATGCTATAGATTTTTAGTTTCTGTTATCATATGGAAAAAAGAATATTTCTAAATAGAGAATTTTTTTTTAAGTAGGTAAAGACATTTCTGTATGAGTAAAAGAGAAACACTTTCAGAAAAAGGCTCACTAAAAAATTCTCTTGGGCATGGAATTATAAAGGTGACTGACTCACTGCCTTGTGTGGGACAGGTCCCTGCTGCTAATTTGTCTGTCAAAGCTGTGGGAGGAGGAGGCAGGGCGTATTGCTGTGTAGAGCCTGTGGGAAATGGAAGGCTATCTCAAATAAAAGTAGTTTGTTTACTTGTCTAGCTATTAGGACTGCTTCTGACCTCACTAAAGGAAAATACCGCTATAACCGCACAGCATGTTTGGGAAAGGGAAGAAAACAAAATCAGAAAGGCATGTGTCATAGCAGTTTTGATACTTTAGACCACATTTATTCAGATGGCAAAAGGTTTCTCAGTCCCTGAGGACCAGCTGCAGATTCCTGTAAAACTTGAACCTGTTATTGGGGTGTAGGGAGGTGAAGACGTAATCAACCATAAAAGGAGTTAGTACGGTACAAAAGAAGTGACAAAAAGCACCTGACAAGGTGCTCATCTGTTGTCATCAGGGAAATGCAAACAAAAATCATAGTGAGCTATTTACCAGAATAGCTAAAATAAAAAAGATTGCGGGGCCGGCCGAGTGGCGCGTTGGTTAAGAGATGGCTAGGGACACCAGCTCTGAGCAGCAGGGCCCTGGTTCAGATCCCACATGAGGGCTAGTGACACTGTGCCCTCTACAGCTAAGATGGTGAACAACAGCTCGACTTGGAGCTGGGCTGCCATAAGTCGCTGGCGACAGCGTATGCTGCAGCCCTTGCTGCAGTGGGCTGCTGTAAGCTACCGTGAGTGGCTGGCAGCCAGTGTGAGTGGCCTGCAGCCAGCATGAGCTGCCAAGAGCCGCCATGAGAGGCCATCCAGAGGCCGGCGACTGATCTGCCTCATTTGGGAAGAGCGCAATGATAATACCAACATGGGCCAGTGAAGCAACGTCCTCCAAAACTAGACTGAAGGACAAAAAAGGATAGCAACTTGTCTGTTCCCCTTCCCCCGATTCCCCAGCACTGTTCTTCTCCCCCAATTTCAAAATAAAATCTTTAAAAAAAAAAGATTGATAACACCAAGTGGTGACGTTGTTGCTGGTGATACGGAACAACAACAATGCTCACACACAGTTGTGTACATGGGAGTGTAAAATGGCATACCACTTTGTAGAAGTGTTTTGCAGTTTATTAAAAGTTAAACATATACATCTACCCTACAACCCAGCAATTCCTCCTAGATATTTGCTGACAGAAATGAAAACATGTCCACAGAAAGACTTTACCAGAATATTTACAGCAGCCTTACTTTGAATAGCTCTAAATCAGAAGTATCCATGAACAGTTGAATATATTAACAAATTGTGGTATATTCATAAAACGGTACACTATTCTGCAATAAAAAAAGAATGAACCACTGTTAAATGCAATGACATGGATAAGTAGCAAACACATTATGTTAAGTGAGAGAAACCAAACAAAAAAAGAGTACACACTGTATGATTTAATTTATACAAAGCCCAAATATGGGCAAAATGAATCTATGATGATAGAAATTAGAGACAGTGGTTTTGGGGATTAATGAAAAGGTCTGAAAGGAACTTTGGAGGAATGGAAATGATCTATAGCTTCTTTTTGGGTGGTAGTTACATGGATGCCTATCAGTGGTTCTCAACCAAGAGTGATTTTGCTTCCCAGGGGACACTGGCAATGTCAGGAGACACTTTTGATTGTCATGACTAGGAGGATGCTGCTGGCATCCAATGGGTAAAGGCCAGGGATGAACAGGACAAGTCCCTACAACAAGGAATTACTTAGTCCAAAATGTCAAAAGTGTTAAGGCTGAGAAACCTGGTGTATATACAATTGTCAAAACTCATCAAAATGAACAATTAAGTTCTACACATTTTATTGAATGTTAACTACTACCAAAAGAAAGAAAGAAAAAGAATTCAACAACCCCCCTCTATTTCCCAAAATATAGTTGAAGGAAAAGATTGAAAAAAACAAACAAAAAAAAGCATTTCATATTTCACTTATATGAGTTCAACTGCTCAATAAATGCATTTCATATCCACGTCATGCTCAAGTAATGTTTCCTGAAATAAAAAATATTAGGGGACCTTCCGGTTTTGGGTCTCACATGTTAGGAACTTGGAAGTTGCCACTCCATCCTAACAAGTAAGAAGCTGAACAGACTGAAAAATCAACTCTTCTTGAATCCACACGAGAGAGGAAGACACAGGGCAAATCAAGTGGGGGGACAGGAGAATAGAGGGAGCCCTGGCTCACTGGAGCCGAGACCTGGGAGCAGAATCCCTGCAGGAACTCGTGCCGGGCTGGAAACCCTAACCTGTAGATGAGGAATTGCTGGAGCCTCAGTGCGGACAAATCTAAGAGTTAAAAACTGCAGGGGGGTCCAGTCATAATGGATCCCACAGTTGACGTCCAGGGGCGCTACCAGGTTCTTACAGTAGATATGGGAGAAATCTCCTTTGTGTTCGGCAGGGAGACAGGAAAAGGAATCATTTTGAAATGCGAGTACTCTGTTCCTCCTATCAAGACCTGCCATTGGGGGAAACTAGTTAATCAAAGCCTAACCTGTTGGGGTCTTATCAGAGCCTAACTGACCTGGGGGAAGGAAATGGCCAATTCCAGTTATCCCTAGCCTTCCATGTGGGAGAAGGGAAATACCCAACTTTAGCACACTGTCGCCATCCTGTTCCCCTTAAAGGGGGAGGAAAAATAAAACAAAAACTTTTTTTAAACGAAACCTTGACTTATAAACTGTTAAAAAAAATGGGTGGGGTGAGTCATCTCAACAAGTGTCCTTTCAAGCAAGTTTTTCCTGTCTGCCCTTCTCCCACTTATATAACTCACACCTGGACAACTGTACTTAAAAATTCCTGAAGGAATTAAATTTTGACCTCAGGGAAAGGCTTAAACAGTTCAGTGCACAGACAGTCCTGGGGGTGATAAAGCATTGTGGGAGTGGAGCAGGGAGTGGAACAGGGCCTGACGCGGGCTGAAGGTGAGTCAGCCCAGGTGGCCCAGGGAGCCTCCCCACTCGCTCAACCATCCCGGGAATGCCACCCTCTTTCTGGGCCCAGCGCGCTGTGCCCAACTCACACACAGAGTCTGAGGCAGCCATAGGACGCAGCAGGTGGGAACTGGGCGAGGGAGGCCTTCAAAGGGGCTTCCCTTAGTTCCACAGATCACAGCAACAATCTGGCAAGGGACTTCTATGGTTCTCTCTGAATTTCAGAGGAAATTTCTGGTACAAAGCAAAAAGCTGTTCCTAAGTGGAGAGAAAAATGGATTCTAAAACATAATGCCATGAACTAGTTTACGGTGCAGGTACTATTAAACTCTGATATTGGCAGAAAACAAATAGCTCCTGACTTTGCTTACTAATGTTGAATTTCATAAACATTTTTTCCTTGGGGGAATCTGAACTGTATAGTTTAGCCTTGCTGCCACTGATTTTCAGGCCTTCTCTCATGCTGACAGTGATACCCGGAATACATTCTCTGCTAAGCCTGGAGGCAGCCCTGAGTTAGCTTTTCCCATTACCTACACACTCAAGCCATTCGAGAGAGATTATTCAGAAATGCCTCTGGAGGAGGTCTGCAGAACTTTCATATTTTAGGCTTCTCCCCAGCCAACAACTTCTTCCTTAACCTTTTCACTGCATTCATTGATTTCAAGTTTGTTCTCCAAAACGTGTCAAAAATCCATAGAAAATAATTACAGTATTTATATTTTTAAGTAAATACAGTGAAGGTGCTCCATTTTATTAAAATAAATGATTAAAGTATAACAATTTCCTATTGATATTCATTCTTGAAAAACACAAAAATATAGGAAAATGTACATCTGCTTTCCTAAACTTTCTGGGGTAAAGTCGAACGCCGCAGTCAGCGGCATGGCAATATCTCGACTATGGACGAACGTTGCAGCAAAAATGTTAAGTTTAAATTAACTGACTTTTAAGACAAGCCTCACATCTGCACTCTTTCCCTTTATGTGGGAGTAGCTACTTCAATTTTGGGTGGGGAAAACTACTGTAGAACGCACACGCTATAAAAATTACTCATGATAACTTCGCCACTCACTCACTCTCAGAAGCCTAAAGTTCTATACTTGTCTCTAACCTTCACATTGATTCTCTAGGATGTGAGGTCTATGAGCAATGAAGCCCATTAGCTAAATTCTTTTGGAAACCTGACAGCCTCACACTGTGCAGTTGTTCCTGTGGGCACATCTGCTACACAGTAGGGAAATGAAATTGGATGCAATCCTTTCCCCACCTCCCAACTTGGCTGTTTAAAATGACACTGAGTTTCAGAAGTGGTGGGCGGCTGACAAGGAGGGCACCTTACACTTTGGTCACTGTCTTCAACATATGCAAATACTTCCACTTTATCAAACATTGGAAGTGATGACTCCAGAGAGCTATTTCTTAGAGTAGGACTCAAGAGACAATGCACCCGTGAATTTTAATTCCTAAACCCATACATGAGACACAGCTCCCTGGTATGTCCCCATAGCCCTTGCTCATGTACACAGACACTGAGGCGGGGGAACCACATGTCTCCTCTTGTTGACACATGTGTGTCAGTTTTCCCAATAAAAACCATTCTTACCCACCCATTCCTACCTTCCAGAAAACTAAACATGCATGTGGAATGGTAATGTCTTATCTAAATCCCTGTGCATCCCTCCATAAGGTCTTGTACAAGGGAGGTTTTCAATAAATACTTGTTGGTTGGAATGAGTAAATGATTGAAGTAATGTATTATGCAACTAGAATCTAGGTTTAGTACTTTCCTTTGGGTGTCAAAATGTTTTATAGAGTGGAGCTAAAAAGAGATTGGGAACGTTGATATTTTCAACCCCAGTCTAACATTTCCATGTTACTTGGCAAGGCACCCTGACCAGAAAATGACTCTGCTTAGAACACTTTGCTTAGAGCTTTGCACAGCATTGCTTCACAGGCCTCAAAGTTGAGACCCAGGACCAGAGACCCTCACTGCTCTTCCTAGCTCTGTGAAGAGAGAAGTACCATAGAATGGGGTCCTGAGAATCCTGGGGTGATTTTCTTGCAAAGTTATTTGTTGGGGTAACATTGTAAAACTCCGAGAAGTAGAATCAGGTGAATTCCAATTGCGTGTTGAAAACACAAAGCTGAAAGATGAACGCAATCACCAAGTGGCTTAAAATGTAGGAATTAGGCAGGTGGTGACATCGGCAATGTGAAGGTTGTTCCAAATGTTATTCTGAACACTGAGGCATAGTTTGGATCTTAACAATGACGATGGCTCACCAATTTTTCAAGTGTTTGCTTTCCACGCATATTTTGTGTCATCCTAGGCTGTTTAACTCAAAAGACCTAATCCCACAAGATCACCTATAATTAGAGTGATGATGAATTCTTAGAAGACAAATATAGACACCACAGAGGTGATGCATCAGCAGTCTGAAAATAATTAATGCTTATCCTCACAAGGCCATCTACACCAAGACACTCGGGAGCAGTTCACTATAGCCGTAATGTCATAGAAGGATGGCAAAATCATTTTTCTTATCTGCAGAAGTAGGTCACAGGAAGAACATTCGGCAAAAAAAAAAAACCCAGAGTGGCCATGAAAGGGTTTTCTGACAAAAATGTTTTCATTTTTCACCTCAATACCAGGCTTGATCATTGATTCATTCTGCACTCTAATCATCTTCCTACACAGTAATAGGACCAGAATGAGGCTTCGGGATACAATGTTTGGAGACACAGCAAAAAGCCCCACTTACCAGAAATACTGCTCAAAATTGAATAACAAGAGCTGGAGCATTTGAGGCATCACTGGCTCTTATTGTTGCTGGTTTATTCCCAATGACAGAGGATGAAAGCCATCATCATAAATTAGCACACTCATCAGGATCTGAGCTGGGCAATGTGTAGGCATAGAGGCTAAAGGTTATATATAGCATTTCCCACAGCAACCTTTTAAATTCAGCATATGGCCTGCATGTGGGATGGCATGCTATTTCTGTCGAGACTTCTATTGAACAGTCAGACCTTGCAAAAACAATCTGAGTTATGTGCATTTCACTAGGACTGCTGCCTTCTAAATATTGTATGCTTTTCCCAGTGAGGATGCAGAGGGGAGAAAAAGGAGGTGTACAGGAGTGGGAAGGGGGACCATGATATTCACATTGATAATTTTGTAATCTCAGGAAACGTCATCAGAGGGGCTGACATACCCCTGCGCTACAGCTTTGTCCTGTCATCGGTCAGAAAGGCTCAACACGCTTCCTACAGCAGCAGCTTTCTCCAATTACTGCTGCTGTCGCCTTACAATCAGATACTTGAGTTCACTGATTGACACTGGACTCTCTTCCTGTGGAACAGATAAAACGTCTCCAGGAAGCCAGACTTCTCTGCTAACTACGTGCTCTTATTGACCTACATTTTTCAAGAAATTTGCTCTGAAATTCTGGTAAGGACTAGAACCCATTCTTTAGCTCCAACTCAGTTACTGATTTGATGCAGTCCTTCTTCATCAAATGTACTAAAAAGTTTTCTTTCATTTTTTAAAAAAAATTTCTTTCTTCTTGCTAAGAGCAATCCTATTTTACTTTTCACAGAATATGATTTTTTTGTGTTCACTTTATCATTTTTACTCCTCTTAGTGTCATTAATGACCTCCGAGCTTAGTCAGCTATTCTATGCTTTTTCCTTCCACATTCATCCTTATTTTTTTTCTCTCCCTAATTTAGCACTGAAGGACAATTGTACAATGAGTAAATTGTAAAGTTATGTCACAGTTCCCCTAGGGACAATCTTCTTCCTTGAGCTATTAAATTGGATTTTTTTTTTAAACATCAAGGCTTTGTCACAAAGCAGGTGCAATCATTACAATGTAAAATTAGTACTTTTTCCAAAGAAAGTGGTGTAATACTTGTAACTGCACAAAGGGATTTAGAAAGTGTAAAAAAACCCTATCAAGAATTTTAAAGAGTTATTTGCAAAGTTATATGATATTTTGTTCCTGCAAGGTAGACAATAAAGCCATACTGGTGTTGAAAGCTATAGTTTTGCTTTCTGGATTCACTATTGCAAAAATCAGTTCATTTAAACTTTGGAGAATGACCTGTTTTCCATTCATCCATGTAGTCATCCATGTGACACTCACTGGATTCCTCCAATGTGCCAGGCAGAGTGATACATTAAAAATAAAATAAAAAGACATACAAACCCCAATCTTTTCATCCTGAGAAACATGTCATTGTTTATCCTCTATTCTAGGTGTGCCACTCACTTCAAAAACTATCTCATAAGTTGTATTTACTCGCAGAGAGTGAGGAGGAACAGTAACAGTAACCCACCTGCAGGCAGATTCACTGAGGCAGATGTCATTTTACAACACTCTGTCAAATCCATGACTGCTTCACTAGTTACTAACTGGCAGCCCAGTGGGGGAAGAAAGGCTCTGGAATTTAATAACCTGGGCTTGGAGTCTTGCTCTGTGGTTTGCTGCCCATGTGGCTTTGACTTAGTCTCTCTGGGCCTCAGTTTCTTCCTGTGAATACAGAAATAGCTGCACCAGTCCCGAAGGGTGGTTATACTGGTTAAATGAAACAAAACCTACAAAGTTTCTATAATTGCATCTGTTGTAATGCTGATATCATGACTAGGGTTTACAGCCTAAAAGAAATAATTGCCCCAAATCAAGGAATTCTTTTTTTCTGAGAAGGGGAATGATAGGGTTAATTTCAAAAAGGCTGAGGAGACCTAGATTGAAAATTAGTGTATTTCTTGTACTAGCGCTGCCCCTCTTGAATTGTGCTACTTCCTTCACCTAAGTACCCCCCTTTGTCATTACCTCCAAAAATGCCCCTCTATTATATTAGCATCCTATTCACTGACCTATCACCATTATCTTTTCCTCTATCTAGCCCAGACTTATTTAGACATAGCTTAACTCAGGGAAGTAGTTAACCACTTTAAGTAAGTCAAAGAAAGGAAAGAGGGTAAACCAATTTTCTTTTTGCTTGGTGATGATATAATAGAAACGTGAGGAAGAGGATAAGGACAAAGGGGTAACTGGGCCCCTCCACTGAAAAAAAAAAAAAAAGAAAAGCCTTAATGACTAATGATCCAAACTTAACAACAGAAATTGATGCTGAGTTGTAGAAAAGACTACTGATTTCCTATGTTCACCTCAATTTGGTTCATAGAATTACAGAAGGCTAGAGCTAAGAAGAGATTTCACAAATAATTCAGTCAAATCCCATCTTTTTAAAGACAGAGAAACTGAGGCCCAAAGAAGTCTTAAATGACTTGCTGAATCAGGCATCTCAGCTAATTGTTGCAGACCTAGAACTCAAATCTATGTTTCTTACAGTTTTGTTCCAAAAAGAATTTAAAATGGCTAGGGTGTAGTATATTTAGGTCATTGATGTTATCGAATTTTGTTTTTGTTTGTTTGCTCTTGTTTTTGTTTAGTATGCAAAAGATGCAGACTTTTAAAAGGGGTTGGAATCTGGAGTATTTACTTTATGCATTTGGTGGTGCTTTATGTATTTGGTGGAGCTGTCCATGAATGCCCTGAGATTTCATGCAAAGTTTTAAGTGGATATACATTTTTCTAGAAATAGGGTCCAAAGCTTTAGCAGACTCTCAAAGGTGGCGAGAAAATAAGGACCAGGAATTGAAAGTGGCTAGAAAAAAAGAACCTGAGTCTGTCCTTTCTCATTGTGAGAGGATAATGGAAATTAATTTTTCTGTTTCCCTGGTTTCTCAGAGGATGATCTTCGTCCCCAAAGCTGAAGTGTTGCTATCGATGGATCAGAAATCCCTAGTGGATTGTCCACCTTTTTCTTTCTTTTATAACCTGAGAATTGTTCTGGCCTCCATTTTTCTCAGACAAGGGGGCACAGATTTGGAAACAAAAAGTTATATGTTTCATAGAATGTTTGATAACTTAGGATGTGGAAAAACGAGAATGAGCAAAAGGCAATAAAGCTTAGAAAGCAATATGTTTGGTCACTTTCACCCAAAATTAGAACTTCATGCCCCTGAGACACAAGCCTAAATAATGTTGTTTGTGTTGCATTAACCTTAAGCTATAATATGGCAAAAGTAGATTACAGGGGATCAAAAAAAAAAACAGTTATAACATTAGCAGCAGCCAGCAGGAATATTTTGGCAAGCAATCACTCTTATAGATTCAGTTATAAACATCCAGATCACAGTTTGAGCCTGTGTGAGTTTGTACGCAATTCAAATATAAATATATGACTGCAAAAATAAGTACCATACTGAAAAATGACCACCCTACAAGACATTTTTATATTTGAGTTTGATATTTCTCTTCCTTTGCTTTTACCCGCTTACTTATGCAAGATGGCAGAGCCCTGGGGTTGGAGGGGTGGTGAGCAATCAGCTCGTTGAATTCTACCTCTCCCATTCTCCACAAGTGCAACCATTTCTACTTGTCAGTATGGTCTCCGAAGAACTAAAAATTTTAAAGATATTCTCTCATTGAATAACTGGGCCTACATCCAGCAATGTTCTGGGTGTTGGGAATTACACTATAAAAGTGCAAGATGATGTTCCTGTTTTCAAGCAACGTATCTCACTGGAAACCGCAGACATACATTTGAGCAGCTGTCAGTCATACTAAGTGATGGCAGTCAACACAAGGAGCAATGAAAATGAGATGTTATTCTTACTCGTACTGTCTCTTTGGTGTCCTTCACAGCACCTAACATAAAGTATATAACGCAGCTTGTTGAACCAGAGTGGTACAGATAACAGAGTACTGGGCTGAGAGATAAGAGGCTACATCTCTAATTTTAATAGAAGTATGAGGTGTGATCAAACAACATGGTGAATGATTAAACAGATAAAAAAACCCACATTTATTACAGTACAAGACACATTGTCATTAATCCCCCTCAAAATACTCCTCCTCGCTTCAAACACACTTATTTCATCGTTCTTATCACTTTCTGAAGCAGTTCTGGAAGTCCTCTTTTGTGAGTGTCTTTAGTTGTGCTGTTGTGGCTGCCTCGATGTCCTGAATCATTTCAAAATGTTTACCTTTCATGGTCATTTTGACTTTGGGGAAGAGCCGGAAGTCGGAAAGTGCCAGATCCAGTGAATAAGGTAGATGAGGACACACCATAATGTTTTTATTTGACAGAAATTGCCCTATCAGAAGCGATGTGTGACACAGAGCATTGTCATGATGGAGGATGATTTATGGCACACTTTAAAACACACCTTCTGTCAACCGTAACTCACACCTGACTGACTGCACCGAACAAGCTGAAACTTGTCACACACTGTTACTAAGGTTCGACACACTGCTTCCTGTATTGAAGATCCCTGTTTTTCCATTGGATGGCATCGGCAGCAGTGAATGCTTTTGATCACAACGGAAGGGCTCCGTGTCCCACATCACTTCTGATACATCAATTTCTGTCAAATAAAAACATTACAGTGTGTCCTCATCCACCTTATTCACTGGATCTGGCACCGTTTGACTTCCTGCTCTTCCCAAAGTCAAAATGACCAGGAAAGGCAAACTTTTTAAATCAATTCAGGACATCGAGGCAGCCACGACAGCGCATCTGAAGACACTCATGAAAGAGGACTTCCAGACTGTTTCAGAAAGTGGCAAAATGATGGGATAAGTGTGTTCAAAGCTAGGGGGAATACTTTGAGGGGGATTAATGTGTCTTTTACTGTAATAATTTTTATTTTAATTTAAACATTCACTGTATTTTTTTTATCACAACTCATAGATATTCAGAATTAGAAATAGAAGGAGTTGTCACAGGGATAAAAATAACAGCCATTTATTTAATATTTATTATATTCCAAGTGCACCTCATATAGTCATTGAGTTTATCATTACAATACCCATAAGGTAAGTAATACTGATAATATACAGATGGATAAAAAGAGGCTCAGAGACGTGTTTTTCCTGAGGTCCCACAGCCAGCATGTGGAGGGGTTGAACTTTCACACCTCACCTGTCTGATTTTTTAAGACCGTGCTCTTATCCTGACTCCTGAGTCATGTCATTTCTGAGATTCTGTAAACCTGTGTTAGCATCCCTATTTATAGTTACTTATCGGAATATGAAATATAGCAAAGCTACTAAGTATTCAGACATTTCTGCAGAAATTTTACTGACATTTAAGTATGTACTAATTTTCTACTTCTCACATTAATATATCTTAAATACTATTACTATAGCATCTAAAAAACAACAACACGGAATACCATAGCACATATGAGGTCTGACAATTAAGTTGGCGAACTCATCCTAGGAAAAGTACTACATACCTCATTGCTGAATGTCATTATGATCACCTTCGAAGTACTCCCCTTGGTAAGTTATACACCAATGCCAGCACCTAGTCCACCCTACAAAGCAATTTTGGAACTCTTTTTTCTGGAATAGCTATCAGAGCTGTCGTCGTATTACCCTTGATGTTCTGAATGTCATCAAAATGTCTTCCTTTCAATATTTTCTTTATCTTCGGGTAAAGAAAGAAGTCATTGGGGGGCCAGGCCAGATCAGGTGAGTAGGGAGGGTGCTCCAATGCAGTTATTTGTTTACTGGCTAAAAACTCCCTCACAGACAGTGTCATGTGAGCTGGTGCATTGTCGTGATGCAAGAGCCATGAATTATTGACAAAAAGTTCAGGTCGTCTAACTTTTTCACGCAGTCTTTTCAGCACTTCCAAATAGTAACTGTTTGTCCAGTTGGTACAAATTCATAAGGAATAATCCCTCTGACATCAAAAAAGGTTAGCAACATCGTTGCAACAAGTTCAGGAACTTAATGGTCACACCTCATATATTGTATTTAGTTTCCACAGGTTTATATCGAAGGTTGGCACATTCAGAATATACTAATAAGTGGTAAATTATTTAGCTATTTTATTTAGCTCTGATGAATAGAACATTGAGTTGAATTTGAGTATGGGGATGGATAAAATTGGTGCTGGTCACTGAAAGAAGATACAAATCTGATGAAAATTAGCAGTATTGTTGTCAGAAATTTACTGTTAACACCTGTACCCATTTCAAATATACCTTTTAAATAGGAAAAACAAATACAAGCAGTCTATCTCCAGTACAAAGAAAGGGCACTTATCTAGGTACCATCTGCTACCTGAAGAAAGTCACTTCTTGATGTGACAACTAACTAGGGGGAGTCACTTTAATACCTGTGAATGTTCAGCTGGCCATCCCAAAGCCAAGTTAACTGAGTTTAAAATTTTATATTATAGAAGGAACCTTTCGTTTTGTCTATCCAGTTTCTTGTACTTTCAGCATGCCATACGAAACCACACACTGAAGTTATTGAAAGTCAGTGTCTACTTACTGATCTCGAAACCAACACTGATGACTATAGGAAAGGGATACAATGGGGAAACTTAGACAATGAGGGAGAAAGACTAAGGTTCTGCTTCAAAAATCCTGCTTTACCCTTCTTTTCTAAACAATGTGGAACAAAATGACAGTTCAAAATGAGAACTTTTTTTGGATTCTTATTTCCAGCATTGAAATAGCTAAATTCTTATAAGGAAATCAATTTCTACTTTCTCCTGAGAGATTACAGAAGCTCCACTAGGAAGAAAGAAGGCGGGAAGGAAGGAGAAAGCAGTGAAGGCAAGACTACTGCAAACAGAACTGCAATGATTTCAGGAAGGAAACGAAGTTAACTTCTTAGTTTTGGCAATAGTTTTATATTTCTCTTCAAATCTTTTTTTTTTTTTTTTTTTTAATTTCTGAAGGAACAATGCTCATTTACCCTTTCTACCGGGAAAATAAAAGTAAAGGGTAAACAAAAAAACCTTTACTTCCTGAATCTTACTGTCATATGAACCCTTCATAACTCTGAGCTTTTTATGCTGTTTATAGGCATGACACTGTAAAGGTACAGGTTTTTAAAAGTCATTTTACAGATGAGAAAATGATGGTACCAGGGACTAGGAAACACACCTGAGTTTACTCGGTGAAAAAAAGGCAAGCATTTTCCAGAACAGGTTCCCAGTTTAGCTTAGATAATGAAAGTACCATGGAAACATAGGGTTTGGTGTAACAGGATGATTTCATGAGATGTAAACTAGTGTACTGTCCTCCTTGTTGCTATGGATTCATTCATAAAATAAGTGTAAAATAGTTTTTCCCTCTTTCACTTCCCTCATGCCTAGAAAGAACAGAAAGATCCTAGTGAGCTTGAATCCTGGCCTCCCTTACCCCTCCTTGAGGGTACAGCTTCCAGAGGCAAGGACATCAGTCCGCCTCACAAGAGAAAGTAGATTTCTTGGGGTGCAAGTCAAGGGAGGGGTAGGTTGATGAGTTCCAAAGTGGTGGCGACTCACTGCTCTTTCTTTAGTGCCTAGCCCAGAAGCATCAGGATCTGGGTGGGCAGATGATTATGAGGATGCCAGTGGAGATCCTGGCGGCAGTAGTACGGGTCTCAATTACTAGCCTGGCACAGAGAGAATCAAAACACCAGAGAAACTGCCTACTTTTGGATTTGGGCAAAGAGTAAGTATTTTTCCAGAAATATTTTTTCCTGATTTTCCTGGACTGATGGAGACTAGGTAGTTTAAGAGACTGGTTACTTTAGGAGAAAGAAAATTTGCTTGAGAACGACACACAGACATAGTTTCAATATCTATCTCCAAACAGGAAACAATGTCACACAAAAAAAGTTCACTGTAAACCTCACTGCCTGAGAGAACAGTATTTCAAACATCACCATGTGAAATTACTGTACTAAGGAAGTCACATTTTCCAAGTCCCATCCACGACATTAAAGTTCAACTGGAAAAAAAAAATTCGTGTTTTGAAAATAACACTCTCATCGAGAGAAGTATACATTGACACATAACCAAATACCACACAGTTGGCTGAAGTTGTGGGAGAGAAGCGACATGAAATATGGAACAAAGGGGCTCCACATCTCGCAATTAATCTCTGAAGTCCTTGGTCAGTTTCCCTTCTCATCTAGGCTGACCAACGTGTTTTGGGATTTGATATCCAGAAAAATCCTTGAGAGGTATTCTAGGAGTAATTGTTCTTTGATGAGGCAAAGCAGGAAAGAAGGCGAGGTAAATTGCCTTCAGTATCCCTTTGATATGCTTATCTTTTTACTACGGTGACACCATGTCGATCTGCAACAACACAATTTTGATGGATATTTAGGATATAGTACACGTTTTGCTGCCTTCTAAAAATAGCAATGCACCAAGCCAAAGCAATCTCATCAAGCATAATTTAAACTTTTCCTAATGATCCAAGGTCAACATTACAAATGATCTATTAGCTATGTGATCTTGGGCAAGTCACCTAAACCTCTCTAAGCTTCAGTGGCCTCATCGTTACTCTGCGAATGATGGTATTTATTTCATAGAATAGTGGTGGGGGATTCAATGAGATCATCCCTGTAAAGCACTTTGCATAGAGCCCTTTACAGTATTAAAAGGCCCCAAATGGTAACTACTGCTGCTTTTAACAAATTTACCTGCTCTTGACTGTGATCTAGAAAATTAGGTTGACCTACAAGTGTAACTTCTGAGGAAGTTACCACATAAGATTTAAAACTTTAAAAGATTTCCCTTTTAGGGAAAAAAAAATCTGTCTTTTCTTCCAATATAGTTGACTTGATGTCAGGAGAAGCCTTCTCAGTATAAAAGACTAAAAATGCTAAATAAATATTTGTTAAAATGTTTTACACACATAGCTGAATTGTCAGGAGAGTAAGGGGAGGAAAGGAGGCTGAGGGCTCCTGGTGAGCCCCCGCTGACGCGTTTTTCACTGAGGCCTCTGCCCATCCTTGAAGGTCTAGACTAGAGAGTGAGCTTTAAACTGCGGAGTACAGTGGGGTCAGAGGACAAGCCCAGGACCCTGAAAAATAGGAGGCTGGATCAGGAACCCCTGAGTTCCCTGTCCCTCCTACATGGTGAATGAATTGCCTTCTAGACGCAATAATAATCCGCCTTCAAGAGGCAGACAGTGGGGGAGGCTATACTTGCCCAGCTCAGAGTCTAGTGTGGAGGGGCCGGGAAAGCAACCCTGAGAATTCCCAGTCACAAGCCTACTCTTGAACATATTTGGGATCAGAATTCACCCTATTTATGGGGCCTCACAAACTTTCAATCCAAGCCTCAAAGAACTCCCGTAGATAAAGTTCCGAGGAGAGCATGAGCTCGTCATCACAAATAACCCAATATATGAGCAAGTCAACAGAAACAGTTTATAGAATCAACCTGCAAAACTGTAGGTATTTTAATTATGGGAGAATCTATAAGTATGTTTCAAGAAATAAAAGTAAAGTATTAAAAGTATGCCCACGTGAGGCTTTCAAAACTGACAGTCATATTTAAAAAGAACTACACAGTATTTCTAGAAATGAAAAAATATATAAAAATCGATATCAGAATTTTAACAGACAAGGTAAATATGAGGTTGGATGTCACTGAAGAAGGAGTAGCAGTTAAGATTAAATAATAATGATGGCAGACATAAAGGGTTTCTTGTGAACAACTTTTAGAAAAAAATCTGAAAATGTAGATAAACTGGACAAATCCCTAGAAAAATATAATTATTGAAACTGACTTAAGAGGGAAGATAAAGCCTGAATTATCCAAAGAATTTACCTGTGTTGAATCAGGAGTTAAAAATTCTTGCAACTTAGACAACACCAGGCCCAGACACTTTTACAAATGAGTTTTAAGAAACAGGTAATTTCAATCTTATATAAAGTCTTCCAGAAACAAAAAAAGAAGAAACTCTCCCAGTCATCTTATGGGACTGTCAAAAACTTGACACTAAAAACCTATGAAGACAGTATAAAAAAGGAAAATGACTAGCTTCTATCTCTTCTGAACATAAATGCTGATCGTAAACAAAATATGAGAGAACTTTATATCATGACCAAGTTGAGTTTAACTCAAGAATGTAAGTTAGTTTGAAAATTATTTCAGGTAATTCACCATATTAAGAGAATAAATGCAGAAAAACCATTTGTGCTAAAAAAGCCTAGAGTCAAATGTAAAATAAATAAATTTAAGCTTTCCAAAATTCTTTGTAGGACAATCATACCTTCAATGCATACCTGGTACTTCAAAATAGGTAAAGCAGTGAAAAGAGGCTAATTTTTCTTAAGCAGAAACATGTATATGCAAAAGCAGCATATAAAGAAAAGAAGCCAAGGAAAAAAGAAAAAAAAATTGAAAGTCCACAAACAGCAGACATCAAACACATCTCTCTCATTTCTCTCAAAAATATTTACTGCGTCCCTACTATATGGTGAGGCACTGTACTTGACAACATGCACAGTAATAAAAAAGACCAAACAATAACAACAAAAACCACAACTAAAAAAAGAAAGATACAGCCCTGTGCTTGCAGAGCTTACAATTACTAACTGATAAAGCAAAATACTTTGGTGGAAAAGTAAATTGATATGAACATTCTGAATAGTAATTTGGCAAAATGTATCAAAAGCCTCAAAAATATCCATACCCTTTGACCTAGGAAATGATTAGAGATTTGGCAAAGCTTATGAACAAGAATCTTTACTATGCACAATTTATTTTGTACAAAAGTTGAATTTATTGCTTATGAGAATTTCACAGCAACTTTTAGTTTGTTCACGGTTTCTAGTATCATAAATTCAAAACACTATATTTTGCCTCCATTCCACTGCACACACTGAAAAGTGATTAGGTACTTTGTAAACAATTGTTTACTATTTATAGACTATCTTTAAAAAAATCCTTGCCAAGCAGGACATTAGTTTCATCTTTAGAATCATTGAATCCTTTCCTAAATTGAAAATAATAATAATAAAGGAATACATAATTTTGTTCTGCATTTTAAAAATGCTATTATTTGTTTCCTTTAAAATATTTTCATTCATTATTCAAAAATATTTTGAAGTTCAGCTCTTCAAGTTAAGGCAGAATGTAGGCATTTCGTAGTATTTAAATTAAACAGTATCCTTGTCTTGACTGAACCTAACTAAAAACTGTTAGAGTCCTTGTTGGTCTTCTGGTTGTGCTTTCCTAACATGTGGAATCCCATCTTTATTTGTTCAAATGAGCCCACTTAGAATGAGTCCCACCTTTGTTCAGCTGTGTTGTGGCTGTACATGGCTCTGCAGATTTATACAGTCCAATGTTAACATCAGCAAGTTGACAATCTGCAGCCTGTCTTGTATGTTCCAATAGAGACATCCTCCAGACATGGTCCCCCGTTTCAATGGTGGACTCAAATAGTTTGGTATGCTACCAGGATAAATTGGGCAAAATTCCAGTGATACTTCTCCCCAAAGCTATATCCATGGCATCTGTTAAGGCTGTTCCATTTTGATGAATTTGGGATTGAAGATGCGCGTATAACAGAAGATGTCAGCTAACAAGATTCTTCCCTCAGCGTGGATACTATCAACTTGCATGGTCTCCTATTCTTGGCTGTAATGACATCTCCTGGCTTGCTGGGCTTATGCCCGGGCTTATTTTCACAATGAAGGCCAAATCTGTTTATTATATTACGTGGCAAGTTGAATTTTGCAGCAGTCACCATGGCTGAACATACAGCAGCTCCTCTCATGTCAGCCCTCATGAAGTCATTATTTGCAGGAGCCTTGGTAAGATTACCACCAGGGTCAAAGAAAATTCCCTTTCCATAAATACCAGCGGCACTTCACTTGCACTGAGGCTGCCTCTGTAGTGAATTTTCAAGAGTGGAGGTTCATGACATCCTCTGGCCACGCTTTAAAAAGATCCGATTTTCCATTCCTCTCCCCAAGACTTAGGTGTGATCTGGAACTGAGATTTACTATTAGCACTTCAGAGGTTCTTTTCAACAGTTTTGTGAAAATATGGTAGGCATCACCTCGTTGGCTGGCGTCTCCATCAAGCAAGAGGCCAAGTCCTGCCCAGAAGCAAACGCGACTCCTTTCTGTCAGGCCTGTTGGTCCCCACTTCCCTAAGTATAAGAGTTTTCTGTTTCTGCTTCAGCTCATCATAGTCATATAAACCCAGAAGTGCCCCTTCCACGGCAGCCTGGGCATCTAGCTCCCCATTGGTTCCCCTTCACAGATGAGACTCTTGTCATAAAGCTGCCGTGGCGATGCTGATATTTTCTTTGCCTTCACTCTGCTTTTCCTGGTCATTTATTTCATTTGCCTTTTTGCCTAGGATAACAGGATGCTGGGGCCGTCAGGACGCAGGCCATAACATGTTCATGTTTTGCCTGCATTCAGAGGTGGTTCAGAATGATCCAATTTCTCCTGACTTGCCAAAAATCACTTCATCGAAATTATCTCCTGTCCATAGAAACAGGTGCATCTTCATTTCCTTTGGCATAGACTCCTGAAACAAGGCCCTTTGTCATTGCTGTGGTGGGGAGACTGGAGGCCCAAAGATGCTTTACAGCCCAGGCCCGGAGAGGGACTACACTATAGCACTATTTACCACCTTAACGACAGGACACAGCCTCAGGGTTCATACGACATAGTCATACAAATGAATATTATGCAGCCATTAAATATTATGTTTGCAAAATCACATTAATGGCCAGGGAAATTGTTCACAAAAATAAAAAATAAAACGTTATGGGAGAAAAACAAAATCAGTACCATTCATGACTGAATACCATATAGATACTATAAATCATGTTTTAAAATAATGGAAGTCACTAGCTTAATTGTTAAAAGCACAGACTCTGGAGTGAGATCTGGGTTTGAATCCCACCTCTATCACTGACTAGCTTTGTGAACATGGAGCACTTTTAAAATATTTCTGTGGCTCAGTTTCCTCATATAACAAATGCAGAAACTTATATTAGGGGCTCTTGAAAAAATTAAATTAGTTAATATGTATAAAGTGCTTAGAAGAGAGACTATCACATAAACACTCTAAATATTAAGAATTATTATTAAATGACATAGGAAACCATTTATGACATAAAGAAAGCAGTATTTAACATTATATATAATACAATTTCAAGTTTGTAAAAACAACTGCCTTCTTTCTTGCTTAACCCCCCCTACCCCCCCCCCCCAACCATGCAAACAGAGAAAGAAAGTACAGGAAAGAAACACACCAAAATGCTAACGCTGAAGGATAGGACTTGGGAAAATTTATTTTCTTTTAGATTTTCCAGTTTTTAAATTTCCAACGATCACAGCGTATTTCTTTGAAAATTAGAGAGAAATCTTTACATATGTTTTAAAGGACCCCTGCTCCTGTTTCTTCTGGTTGAATCCTAGTATTTCTCAGATCTAGCATGTTCATTTTCTTCACAGGGATCTAAGTTAGCAACAACTTTTAGGTTAGTAGGAAAGGTAAGAAAATGATGACTAAACAAAAATAATATAAAAAATGTCAGAATGATGTCTAAGGAAAAACAAATACCAGAAAGGAAAAATTGGCAGGTTCCACGTCATGGAGGAGAAAAGTAATTTCAATATTTCCATGTAGAGAAACAGGTCAGTTAGTGATGACACTCATGATAAAAGACAGCACAGGGTTGGGGGTTAGAAAAAGGAGTTTTTATCCCCTTAGGTTTAATTTGCTATGTTTTATGTTTATGGCCTACCAAAGTCAAGATGTCCTATATATACTGGGGGTGTCAAAAAAATGTATACGCATTTTAAGAGATGTTATCTATGCTCAAGCAGTAGTTCGCCATAATCAGAAGTGTCTGGATGCTGATGGTAACAACTTTGAGCACCTCTTGTAATTGCAGAAATCAAACGTGACTTGTATTCATCTTTTGTTATTGGTATATATTGAGTATTACAATTAATAGTTTTTTCCTTTCTTCAAATGTGTATACATTTTTTTTGGCACCTTCTGTATATGTATGGACTATACACTATATATAGTATGTCCACTTGTATACTTTTTTTTGGCACCCCTGGTGTGTGTGTGTGTCTGTATACACAAAAATTTGAATAACTGTGATACAGAAATGTCTGAAAACGAAGTTTATTTTAAAAATAGAATACGATTTGAAGAAGGAATAATAAACCAAAGTCACCTTTCTTTTAATTTGGACATATTTTATGTCTTTATTTTGTTCCAGTCAATCGACTATAATAAAAATGTCCCTGGAGGGTGATCACATTTTCTGACTTCCCAGTACCTTTTGAAATGTGCTTGAAATGTTTGAACAATTTCTTTCTTTATGGGTCTTATTTTCTTAAGTAAGAAACCAGAAATTTTTTTCCCCAGCCTTCATGAAGCCAGGGCAGCACTGTGTGATTGGACCAACTAGACACTGCTCAGAATTCAGCTTTGGAAGTAATCTGAGGAGGAAACACGGAGAATCCATTTTGTGGATACTACGGAGGGAAGTATCAGTCTTTCCGAGGGCAACAGGGCAAAGTCACCTGTGTAAGCGATACAGTGACATTTTCCCTAAAACCCCCCGGATGGTATATTAGACTCTATTCCCAGCTGCATGCTTAACTACCCAATATCCTTTAATAAATTCTGCTTCTGCTCAAATTATAGTGAATGCTGTTGTTTCGAAAAACCCTGACAATATGAGGAATGATGATAAATGCAGCCTCTAAAATATGAGGAATAACAATAGATGCTCCACAAAATTACAAAAATGCTAAATACCTAGTACTTCATTGGTTGGTCCTTTGTTCCTACTAAGTAGAGACTAAATTCTCATTTACAGGTGGGGAAATTTTCTGAATATGATAGAAAGTACAGTAAAACCTTGGATTGCGAGTAACGTGGTTTGCGAGTATTCTGCAAGACGACCAAACATTTCTAATACATTTTAACTTGGTAAACGATGGATGTCTTGCAATACGAGTACTTTGTTTCTGGAACGAATTATGCTTGCAAACCAAGGTATTACTGTACATGGTACACTAGTATTCAGATCCACATATTTCTTACTCCAGAATCTGAAATCTATAATTGACACGAACTTCCCCACCACGCCAAGAAAGAATATAAAATAATGATGAGTCTTCATAAATGTTTACTAAAAAAGGAAATCCCAGCTTGTTTTACCCAAGCCCTTTCTCAGACTTTTCAGTCATTATCACTGTGACTTCCTAACTGAATGTAGAAGTGGATTCGAGTCCATGCAGAAAGTGAATAAGAATACAGAATTTGGTCAGATGCTAAAATGGATCCTAGGAGCCCCACTTTATATGAATAGCTTTCTTTTTTTAAGCCAATTCCTATCAACCACTAAAAACAAAACAAGTCTTCAAATCTCTCAGGGACATCTGAGAACATTGTTAATGATATTACATGTATCATAAAAAGCAGAGGAACAGGAGATATAAATTTTTAAAAATATAGTTCAACTATATCTTGATTTCTGTAATCAGCTCTATATTGCAAATTACCACTTCATCATGGTAAATTTGCAAATGTATTGGGAAGTTTAAAAACATCTTTTAACACCTGTTTTAGGGACACCAACTACCTTATGTTAGCCCCACTGAAATGTAGAAAACAAGATTCATTTACTGTCTGGTTCAATTTTAAAACATGAATGCATTCAGTGATAATTGTATTTTGCAGAGTAGAAAGAAGCACAAGGGAGCTTCAAAATGTTGGCTCTCATTATACTGCCTATTATTTCAATTATTTCAGATTATCCATAAGGCAATTTCCCCTCTGAAAAAATGCTAGATAAAGATATCCATGGGAATTCAAACAGCAGCCTTTGTACATATGGTAAATTATGTTCTTGGGGGGCACAAAAAGCTGTAAGTTAGGTGATGTAACACGAATTTAATTTTCTTGCGGAAACAGTATTATAACAAAGACTTGCATAACGAAACTTAACTTATATATATAAGTGACTACAAACATCTTACATAATCAATTCTTCTGCATTACTTCAAACATAATTCCAAAAAAATATGGCAACCAAAATAATAAAGTTATGTCTGTTATGATTCCTGCTTCATTTTATGATAAAAATCAAAGATTGAAGAAATAACAAATATTTCTTTGGGTAAATGTAAGCTGTCCATCTAGCCCACAGGCTAATGAACCCTTTCTTAAGGACTTTCTTACTTCATAGGTGTGGCTTTTCAATAGCCAAGTTTGTCCTGCATAACCTTGGGCTCTAATTACATCTGATGCAGATAAACCCTGACCTAATAGAATTGTCTGTTTCATCATAAAACTAAACATTTTTTTGGGTGGTGGGAAAGGGTCACTTAAATGCTTTTTGAGAAAATGTCATTTTTGCTAAGCTTTTTCATAATTAAAGAATTAGATAAGGGCTTTTCTTAAGATTCCAGCTACTCAACACCATCAGCTATAGTCTGCACCTGAATGTTAAGCTGTGGTTATCTTTAAGATGAAGATAACCAACATTTACTTCTTCAGTATTTTCCTTCCATCAAAATGTAAATTCAACACCATCAGCAAGCTTTGAAATAAATGGTGGCCAAGCTAAAAGACAACTAATTGTGTATATATGAAAACTTTTCACCTCAACCTCAAGTCTTATATATGTTATCTTACATGCTATGGTAATAAAGTGAACTGCAATCAGTGTGGACTTCCTGATCTGTATTGCTGCTGCCTCCTGGCCCTAACTGACCCTCAAACGGAGTCTGGCTGCTCTCTAATGCCTTTCTTCCCTGATAGTCATCATTTTGTTTTAAAACTCTGATTCCAATTTATATGTCCTCTTTCACCTGGATGTTGTTTAATAAGAGAATTTCTAAATATCTAGATGTAAGGGCCTTCCTCTTTTTTGTGTTTGTTGATAAACTGTGGCTTTTAACATTTAAAAGTATCTTTTGCCCTGTTTAATGCTCTGTGGCTTAAATTCCAAGTTGTCTGATATCAGGATCACTACCACTTCTCTCTCTTGCTGTGTTTTTACATTTATACAATATAAACATTAATTTCACTTTTGTCCATTCTTTATTTTTAGAATATCTGAATCACTCTTCTAGCTAGGTCTCTGATATATTACAGAACATATACTTAAGTTTTATATTGTGAGCCAAATTGTAAATCTTTTTCTTTTAATAAAAGTAAATTAAGACCCTTCACATTTACTTTTATGATTGATATGTTTAATCACAAATCTATCATAATGTTTTATAACCATGGATTAAAAAAATATTTCCTGTTTGTTTTTTTTTTCTCTACAAGAGGTATATATTAACATTAGGAAAGTTTCTTATTTTTGTTCTACTGGTTACCTTTGTACTTATCCTTTTTTAATGTCCTTTACTTAACTATTCATCATCTGGTTTATCAGGTATTTTCTTTTGGCAGGGTGGGGTGGGATGGGGTGGGGGGTGGTATTCTTTATCACATACCTATTGTCTTATACAGTGAGTTGTTGTGTTTTTTTAAATTTTCATCTCTCCTTATCCCTTTCTCCGCCCATTTTTTAGTTACATTATTTCAACTTTGTCACAGCACACAACATTTATACATTAGTCTACTACCATCACACTCATCATGTTTTAGTCTTATACATATATTTATATATTTTTAAAGACCATGATCAGCGTCAGTCCTATGCTGAAGTTTTCTCAGTCATTATATGGGAATCTTCTAATATAGGAGCCAATACAATTTTTCTGTACAAGACCAGATAGTAAAGACTTAGACTTTGTGAGCCATATGATACCTGCTGCAAATACTCAACCCTGCTACAGTGTAGCAGGAAAGCAGCCATAGATAATATAGTAAACAAATAACTGTGGCTGTGTTCCAGTAAAACTTTATTTATAAAAACAGGTGGCAGGCCATAGTTTGCTGACCCTTATTCTAGTACATTCTTCCAGAACGGTTGATAGGTGTAGGATTCCTTAAAATTTGGTATGGTCAAAACTGTTTCAGTAGTGTCCTGGTATCGGAAGGGCAGCTGGGCTGGATATAAAATCCTTGCTTCATACTTCCTTTCCCTGAGAGTTTTTTGTTTTTTTAAATGCTGCCCCACTGTTGCCTTGACGTATAGATTTAGTCTGATGTTAGTCTAATTATTTTGCCTTTGTAAGTTATTTGATCTTTTGGCCTACAGAACTTGAGGTTTTTATCTTTATCTTTGAAATTTAAGAGTTTTAGTATGATAGATTTCAGACTTGATCATTTTGAGTTAATTTTCCCAAGTACCCAAAAGATTCAGGTCTTTTTCTATTTCTGGAAAGTTTCACAATTTGTGTGGACTCAGGTTTTCTTTCTATTTATGAAATATTTTTTTTAATTATAGTTTTAAATATTAGCTCTATATTTTTAAATTAAGGGACTCTAACAATTTTTTTTTTAATGACTGTTTCTTTGACTATCTTTCTCTTGGACCTGAAGGGTGGAAGAATATGCCACCCCAAAACATGCCACATAAAGATTATTTTGAGTTAAGGCAGTTCAAAAACAGCAAATGAAAGAAAAACACTTTGACCTTCCTTCTTTTCTTAAAAGCAGGAGATGAAATTCCCAGGTGAAAGATGTTCTTCTCCCTGAACCAGAAGGAAAATAACCATCTTATCATCAAGCACAAGAAGTTGAAACCAAAAAATGTTTATATAAACAGAACTTGTAAAAATAATTCTTATCTTCTTTTAGCCTCTCCACATAGTTTAGTTTTCCACAATTGTCTCTTTTTGTTTAACCCACTATACGAGTAAAAGCATGTGCTCCCCCATTTCTTTGGGTCTTCATTTCTTATGAGGGCTTCTATGTCACGTAAAACTTCTATGAATTTGTATGTTTTTCTACTGTTAATCTGTCTTATGTCAGTTTAATTCTCAGGGTCCAACCAAAAAACCCTAAGAAGGGAGAGGTAAAAATTTGCCTCCCCTTCAGACCTCTTTTACTTCTTTATGTCATTTTCATTTTCCTTGTTATTTTTCTGTCTTTCTTCAAACCCTTTATTTAATTTGTGTTAGAGTCTATTTTCACTTGGGGACTTTTAAATTCATTCTTCATTTGTGATATAATTTTGATTTTTTTTCTTCCATTTCTAGCCTGAGTTCAACTTTATTTATTTATTTATTTTAATTTGTCTTAGTTTTTGTCCATTTTTGCCTTTTTGCATCAGAGTGGTTTTCACATCCTCAAATACTTCAGTGCCCTTAATTCTGTTTGGAGTGTGAGCTTACACTTTTATTTTACTTCATTGTTGTTTCTTAGAGGAGGACTTTTCTTAACTGATAGTTATAATTTTTGTAATTGTCTGCAAATTTTCTCTACTGACTTAACTTTCCTTGTGTCTATTTTTATGCTATTGGCGTATTTTATAAAATTCCTATTTTAAAAGGTGCTCTTTTCTGTTAGTCTAGCAAAATTCAGGTACTTTAGTGGGTTTTTTTGTCACTGTGTTTTGGTGGCGGAAAAGGAGTTGTGAGTCTTCTGATTGTGTGATTCTCTTTGTCTTACAGAACCCTACATTCCACACACCTCACTTTTCTTCTTTCCTCCTTCATTGCTAAAAAGCACTTGTTTTCATTTTGCTTTTTCTCTCCTCCAGAAGCTATACTTTTGGAAGACTGCCACAGTAAGTAATGTCTACCCTTTTAAATCATGCTGGCCACTTTAAATCATGCCTGTTTCTTTAAATAGTAGACCTGGTCCTGTATGTCTTCTGCCCCTTTAAATCACATGTTCTTTAAAATCTCTTCCTTCTACTCCATGCTCTAATCTGCTTGGACATTTTGTCAGCATTTTAAAATTTAGGCTGGATTTAATCTTTCTAGTGGCCATTCAAAATCACCCGTCAGCACCTTCACTAGCCTCACTCTTCTGTCTTCTCTGCAGTTTTTCTTGGTCTGCTTTTGCTCACTGAAAGCCTTGTAGCAGAGTAGAGGGGAGTTGGAAGTATAAGAAATTGAGTGCTGGAACTTGATTTTTTTGGTTCTTATTTACTCATAGTTATTTTGCAGTTCTGGAATTCTCTGTCATCAAGTATGTGTGCAGAATTTTCACAGTTGGGAAACTGTTTCATCTTATTTTCAGTTTGGGAGACTGATTATGATATAGCTGCCATTGTTTTTTGCTACCTAGAAATGTATAGAGAACATTTTTTTACTCCAGCTGATGTACCAGAAGATGGAGAGAGGAATGAAAAATTTTCAATTGAAAAAAATGGCCAAAGGAGAAAAGCAAGGCTCAAGATGACTCTTGCCAAGAATGTGGCAATATAAGGGGAGAAAACCTTTAATTGTGTGTATCCATGGTCAAACTCGGGCTGTGGCTTCTCTCATTGATTCTCAGTTTGGGGTTTTTTGTGTTTTTTTTGTTGTTGTTGTTGAGGAGAGAAGGACACAAATAAAATGGTTCACAAAACTGATAAAAAGCATCATTTTTACAATGAAACTCTCCAAGCCTTCAACATTATAAAATGAAAGTAATAATCAACTGAAAGATAAAATTTAATAAACTCTTATATACTCAGAGCAAGTTTAGTTTAAGTGAATTCTAAAAAGTACCTAAATGCTAAATAATAACTTATGTTCTGGATACCACCACTGTATTAAAAAAGAAACAACAGGGCTTAGAAAAACGGAAAAATCTAGTGAATTTCCTTTCCATTTCATGCAACTCTAAAAGTAAAAACAAAGCCACAATCCAGTTGCCTCTAGAAACCACTCTACAATTTGTGACCTGAACCACTAACAACATTTAGCAGACAACTAAAGATCTGGGGATGTTTAATTCTATTATGACACAAAGTATTTCATTTCCTCGCCATGCCACCCACTCATCCTGAAAAAATTTGACTCCAAAGATAGAGAATAGTGGTAAAATGTGATACACCAATTACATTAACTATAAAGATGGCCACACTTTACCTTTAGTATTTACAAAGTACTTTCAGACAGGAAGGGTAGTTATTGTTCTCCTTCTATAGATGTGAAAACCAAGGTTAAATAAAAAAGAGCCAAAGATGACAATGAAAATCCTTGTCTTGAATTCTTCAAATATATGGCAATGACAGATAAAATAGAAAATAAGAAAATTCCCAATCATAGCTATACTTGAAAAAACAAGCTACACAGATCCATGGACCAGAAGCACACAGTGGAAAGCAGAGCAGAAGCCATGGGTTTGATGGGGCTGAAGTCAGGGCCAGGCTCTGGGGTACTGTTCATGAAAAGAGACACTTGCTGACAACTGCTGGGACTTAGGATGTACATGGAACTCCACATTTAGAGAAATGCAAACAGCCAAGCTGCTTGTTGGCTCAGCGAATGATCTGTAAGGAGCCCCAATATCATCACAGAGATCCATCATTATGGACCTGGTGCTGGATGAGACCCAGGAAGGTGGGTTGAAGTAGCTGCAAAAATACCATGCAGGTGGGGCAAGTTGTGGGCAGCACTGAAGAGGAGGAAAGAGAACTTACACAGGGTGAGCTTGCAAACCAGAATTCTAAACCACATGAAGAAATCAAACCTTAAATTAGACAGCCACAAAATTACTAACTATTATAGAAGATTAAGCAACTCCAGACAAAATTAAAATAACAGAGCAAATGAAAAAAACCTAACAGCAGGTATATTTCATATCCTCAGAAAGATTTTTAAAACTTGATATGTTGGAAATAAAAATATACCCATTGAAATAAAACTCAATAATGGGGATAAGCACCAGAATAAATGATTGGAAAAGATAGTACTGAGAAGTTTATCCTGAATGCAGGTATATATGAAATAACATTTAAGAGACAAGGAGAATAGATTCAAAGACTCCAATATATGTCTAACAGGAGGTCAAAAGAAGGAAATGGGGGGTGGATAATGGAGCTTTAACACATCATGGTTTTTTTGTTTTTTTCATGAAGATGGGGCTGAAAGCAAAGAAGGAAGCCCCTCCCCCCCCCCAAAGCCGAAACCAAAGTAAAGGCTTTGAAAGCAAAGAAAGCAGAGCCGAAAGGCATCCACAGCCACTAAAACAGAAGATCTGCACGTCACCCACCTTCCGAAGGCCCAAGACACTGCGGCTCTGAAGGCAGCCCAGATATCCTCGGAAGAGCACCCCCAAGAGAAACAAGCTTGACCAATATGCCATCAGCAAGTTCTCCTAACTGCTGAATCAGCCATGAAGAAGATAGGAGACAACAATACACTTGAGTTCACTGTGGATGAATGTCACGGCCAACAAGCACCAGATCTGACAGACTGTGAAGGAGCTCTATGACATTGACGTGGCCGAGGTCAACACCCTGGTCAGGCCTGATGGAGAGAAGAAGGCATATGTTCGACTGGCTCCTGACTATGATGCTTTAGATGTTGTCAACATAATTGGGTTCATCCATCTAAACTGAGTTCAGCTGGCTAATTCTAAATATAAATTTTTTTCACTATAAAAAAAACAAACATAATGATTAACAATTTTCCAGAATTAATTAATTAATCAAAGATAGGAGTCCGTAGATGAGGTGGTCTCAGAGAATAAAATACTTTTTAAAAAAAATCCACACCTAGACATCACTATAAAACTATAGTATATCAAGCACAAAGATAAAATCTTATAGACCAGCCAGAAAAAAGAGGATAGATTCTCTTCAGAGGAACAGCAAATAATCTTACATTAGCTGTCTTATCAACAGAAACAGATAACAAAAGGCAAGGAGTGATAGACTTTCAAACTGTAAGAGGGTACAGAAGTCTATACCTAGCTTAGTCATCATTCAAGACTAAGAACAAAATGAAGACATTCTAGACATAGAAAGAGAGTTTACCATTCACAGACCATCAGTGAGAGAGATATGAAAGGGTATGGGTTGTTAGAAAAAAAGAAAAAGCACAAAAATGATACATGTGTATGTAATGAACATTAAAATATCTAAAATTACTAATTTTTTTCTTTCTCTTTTTTTTTTTTTTTTTACTTTTTAAAATTAGTTTCAGGTGCACAAAACAATGTAATAGTTAGACATTTCACCCCTCACAAAGTGATAACCCCCTCCCCCAATCTATTGTCCCTCTGATGTTGTATATACCTATTACATTTCCATTGACTCTACTCCCTATATTAACTTGTTTTTTAAGTGAAACAAACGAAACCAGCAGCCAATAATGGGAAATATGTGGGGTGAAGGGAAGAAATGTGCTTAATAATTAAAATATGCTAAGGTTCTTGCCTGTATGAAAAAGGTAAAGATACCAAGCAATATTGTTTTTACTAGAAAACTTTTTTATTTTACATTTTTAAAAATTTAAGACTACTGAAAAAAGAAACTGCATGCTATTGCTTCTAAGCCAGCAGAAAATTTCTTTTAAAAGAAGATAAAAAACTATCAAGACAACAGAGGACAAAAAAGAAAAAAGATAATGTTTGACAGCCAGAAAACATACATCTCCGTGACCCCCACACATACATATACAAAGATGGTAGACAGAAGTCCAAGTACATTAGAAATCATAATAATGGAAGCAGATTTAACTCACCTATTTAAAATAATAATACCAAGAACCATGCCTTCTATTTGCCGTGCTCTGATTTCTCCAAAAAACATGATTGTATTTGAGTGACCTGATGCTGAAAAGCAGTTGATGGCTCAAATGGACAATATTTCAAATGTTTAGTGCCATTACAAATTATTTTGAAGTTGAAGTTAAATGAGAAGGAAACAATAATTTAAGACCAGCAGGAAGAGAATCAGAAACATTGGGACTATGGACGGATGTTGTTATTTATAGAGAACTGCAGTCAGCTCTAAAAAGACAAGAAAGGCATTGGCACCTGCACATTACTTGGCCAAGCCTTTACTCCAATTTAGTCTGTGTTGTCATTACAGCTTCGAGTAATGCACCAGGCACCCTCTTGCATGCTGCAGATTAATCAAACAGGCTTACATTACTGAATGCTAACTGGACACTAACTGCATAAAGCTCCAGCTGAAGCTATAGAAATACTTTCCTTGCTGCCCAACATAATCACTCCTCTGAAACCATCGTTCCCAATGTCTTGCCTAGAAAGAAGCAATGTGATGATCTTGAAGGGGAGGCTAGCCTTAGACTGCATGCCTGCCTTTCTCTCCAGGCTAACTTAATTCATAAACTCTCATAGTCCTGTGAATCCTTCAACTACTGAAATGAATTTCTGAGCTGGAGGAATGAGAATGAGCTGGGATCTAGGCAGGTAAGTGACTTGTACCCAGTCACCTTGGTTGCAGCCAAAACCAGAACCCCGTCCCATCTCCCACCTCCACCCCAGGGCTTTTCTCCAATATACGTGTCACATTTCAGGTCTACAAGAGTGAGGACCCGAAAGGACAATAAAATGACTTGATTCTTGTTCCACATTGGCTTAGCTCCCCAACACCTTTTCTGTTCTAAATCTTCTCAATTTGCTGAAGCGATTAGTCGTTGCTAGCAGGGCTCACAAGAGGTTCTCAGTGGAGGCTTAGAACAGTTCCACCATCCAATCCATCATTCCCTTAAAGGCTGGCATCCTTCCCAGGCTGTCGTTTCCCCCTCGGGCCAGAAAAGCTACTGTGAACAGCACCGTAGCTTCCTCCATGGGAGAAGCGAGTTCAGTCATTTCGATCTTGGTACCATTTTGTTTCTCAAAGCAGACATACATCTTTAGCTTCCTTTTAAGGAAGCAAGACCCGCCACCAGAAAGCCACTTGACTGAACACAACCAGGCTCAGGGTGTAGGTGAGAACCACGTCCTCTTGTTAATAGCTCTAGGCAAGGCGAGAGGCTCGCACTGTGGAACTCTTAGCATCACCAGGTTTACAGATAAAATAAATGCAAATACAAAACCACTGGAAAACTCCTAAGCCACAAATGTTTCAAGGACCAGGATCCAGAGTCAGAAACAAAGGGCGAAACCAGAAGTGGAAGCAGCTTGAGGGAGGCTGGAGAAGAGGGAGGTGGAGACACCAAGGGCTGCTCAGAGGACACTGCAAGTGTCTTCCTCTTCGTTTCTCTGACATGCAGCCCACCTGGCAGCGTTTCCCATGAGCCTGCCTCCACATGAAGGACTGACCTGGGTTTCTCAGGCAGGACGAGCAGAGGGACAGACGGCACTCTAATCCCACCCACCATT
Organism: Hipposideros armiger; assembly: GCF_001890085.2. Taxonomy (NCBI): domain Eukaryota; kingdom Metazoa; phylum Chordata; class Mammalia; order Chiroptera; family Hipposideridae; genus Hipposideros; species Hipposideros armiger. The sequence goes on from NW_017731530.1 coordinate 242,981, forward strand.
CCTGACCCTTTTTTGTGGCTATTAGGAAGGTCATGAGACATAGACTCCATTCTCTTGGAGATTAAAAAAAAAATAAATAAAAAATCTAGGTGAGGTGGCTTTTCATCAGGTAAACACTTTCAAGACGTTCAAAAGTAATAAGGACCTAGTCCCTTTAAGGAATAAAGTTATTCAGCCTGGCTGAATAAATTAGGAACAGCTGGGAATAGACAAAATGACTTCAAAAGGAACTTTATAATTTAACCCATCCCCTCACTGAACAGATAAAGAAACTGGGATCCATTGAGGTTACCTGGCTAGACCAGGGTCACAAGTCCAGTATGTGGCAGATTTAAGACTAGAACTTGAGTGTCCTTTGTCAAGGTGAGCGATTGTCCTACCACACACCAGACTTGTAGTGAGAAGGAGAGGCTGTGGGGGCTGCATGTTTCTGAGGGAGGGAGAAAACCCGGAGACCGGGAGACATTAACATGCAAGGTGTTCACACCAAGTGGCAAAAAGATGACTTAGAAATGTAACACCCGGAGTCTACCACACATCCGAGTGTAAAAGGGAGAGGTCTTAAACAAAAGTGGTAAAAGAAAAAATAAAAACTTTATGACAATGACTCAGTTTACTTCAATAGTCAGAGACTGTTAAGTGCAGGTTGTTAAAGAAAAGTGAAGCAAAGAGGAAAATAATTAAGCTGTTTGAGCTCGTGACCAGGTACTTGTCATAATTAAAAGATTTTTTTCCTTTACATTTCTCACATTCGTGGGAATATAGTCTATCATCAAATAAGTGTTTCTTACCTTGGTTCATGAAAATCTTTATCAGATGTTTGTTATAATGCTGATTTCTGGGATCTCCTCTAGATTTACTGAATCAGAAATCTTTCAGGCTCTCATTCAGAAACCTAAACTTTAAACAAGCTTCCCCTGGACGCTGACATTTAATAACCAATACCATCCATAATACCTTCAATGCAGAATTAGAGAAACCCTATCTGTCCTCCAGTCCTCCCCACGCCCATTTCAGATACTGAGGTACAGACTCGGACAGTGAGTGTCTACAAATCACAAAGGCTGCTCAGGCCCTGGCAGGCCTTGTCATCAGGCCTTCTCTCCTCACCGTGTATGAGAGGTTGAATTGGACTAGGCAATGGTTGGTTTAATTTTAAGATTCTGTATTTTAAGGCTACAGGTGCAAATAAATACTGTTTTGCTAATGAAAAACATACCACATTTTCTGTCATGCATATGTATTTCCTTTAAAGTCAGGGGGGAAAAAAGTTAACTTACTAAAAACAAGCAAACAAAACCAAAGACGGAATCATTGACTTTCTGGGCTATGCCTCATTCCTGCTTCTCTCAAGGAGGCCAAAGCCAGAGCGACCCCGGCCCAATCGGGGTCCCCTAACAAGTGGCAGCTCTTCAGAGCACAGGCCAGTGCCAAGGAAGGCCTGGGAACGGTACACTTTGCCTACAGGCCCAACACCTTGGCAGGTAGAAATTCCTGAGAAGCAGGGCCTGTGGTGGGGAATCCAGGTATTGGGAGCAGCCTCTTGAAAGATACCTGCTTATTTCCTCAAGCCACAGAATGCCCGGCAGGGCTAAAAGGAAGGAAGAAGGCAACATCCTTTCGCACCCACATTGCTGAGGCAATTCCCAGAAATCTATTTTGAGGAGAGAGATTGAAAATAGTCAGAGCAGTCATCACTAGCTTTGACACTGGATTTCCTAAATATAACAAGTAGCATTCAGCTGTGGATTATCTCTGCCCACTGAAGACAAAGACATTAGCAGGAAAGAAAGGCTGACACACCTCGGGACCTGAGGGTATCAATGCCACTCCCTTCTCAATTCTCTGGAAGGCACACAGGAGTTGCACCATGATGGCCGAGGGGAATTTCTAGCCCATCTCCATGCAGGTCTGTCTGCCTCCTGATTACATCTGCAGAAACCCTTAGACATCTGGAATGGCTCACAGCCTCCCTCCCCATCCGCTCATACCTGATAACAGGTTTTTTATGTATAAAATCTCCTACAGGCTTTGACAGTCTCCGGGAAGACAGCCTTCACCCAAGAAGAAACAGAGAAAAGAGCAGAATGCTGCCAGTAACTGAGTCCCAGCATGTCCAATGAGACCAATTTTATATTCAAATATATTTGTGTGCATGTGTGCATGCGTGTGTGTGTGTGTGTATACACACACACACACACACACACACACACACACACACACACACACACACATATATATATGTAAACTTAAATTAAAATAACACTAACAAGAATTGCTCTAAAATGTCAAGGCGTATTTTATTTCCAGTGATTTTAATTTTCTTCACAATTTTCTATATTTTCCAATATTTTATCCTAAGTGATTATGTTTTTAGAATCATGTTATAAAATGTTAGTTTAAAAGATAATACCTAGAGATGAACATGGCATATAGTAGACAAGGACATTTATGTAGTGCAATGTCTAAAAGTAGATAGAAAAAAGTGGTGTGGAGATGGGAACTTCACTTTCTCCTCTCTGCCCCTATGTTGCTACTCATCTGTAAAGTTCCCAGGCCTCTGTCTACCAATTTCTTGGAGACACTATAGATTATACATTTTTTTAAAGTTTAAGAACTTGAAGCCACAACTTCGAACTTGTATACAATGAAAGCTTTTCCCCTCAGAGGCCAACACATGGGCAAATGACCAAAGCAAGTTTTCTTGTGTTATTGTCTCTTTTGATACAGATCTTAACAGGTAGTGAGAAGGTAGCTGGATGGGAGAACTAACAGTCCTGAGATGGAATAAATAACACACTCAGAAACAGAAGACCTAGGTTTGGGACACAGCCCCTGCATTTTGTTAGTTACATGAACTTGCCTACATTAGTTTCCGCACCTTTAAAATGGGGGTTGCTGTGAGGGTTTTAAAAAAAATATGATGTGTGTATTTTTCTTGTTTGGGGGGGGGCGGGGGGGGAAGTAGCTTTAATTCTGGGGGCTCCATGCTTTTGAAAATTCCATCCACACAGTTTGGATGGCCTGGAGCATCCTGGATGGAGCAAGAAGAGTTAATGAGATGAGGTGTGGGAATAAACACAAAAGGTTTCCTGAGCTCTTGAGGCTGGGGAACACTCTTTATCCCTCAGTTGAATGTAAGTTTCCAAGGAAGACGTCTCTTGGGAATGAAATAAGTTTAACTCAGTGGGAGTTAAATAAGTTAAGAGAGAGACAGAGTTGAGCCAGATAGCTCACTCTATTCATGGAACCCTTTGCTATGTTCCTGCCTAGTAACACTGTGTTTAGAGTGGATGAGATCCAGTTGAAATAGAGCTGGAAGCAGGTGCAGACTGGGAAAGCAATCTCAGCCAGGGGCCTGCTGGGCCTCTGGCATGACTCAGTACGTACCAAGAAATGCCAATGCAGATCTCGTTTTGGATGTGCCATTCTGACCAAGGTGGCTCTGACCAAAAGGAGAACTGTTCAGTCACTAAACAACAACAACCAAAAAAGTATCCCCTTGACAATCACCCGTTAAACCTGCAGTACTACTTCTGTTAGAGATAAGCAAGGCTGCCGTAAGAATATGCTTATGAGTGCTCTGCCTTGGCCAGCCAAATCTTTCGCGGTCAGACAGAACAGTGTCTCCCCATCTGTGTTCCCAGAGCATTAGCCCCATTAAATGCCCCTAGAAAAAGTCTTCCTGGTATCAGGTACAGCTGGGAAATCATCATACTATATTCTTCAACCAGGAGGGTCACACTGCCCCTTACACACACGAAGGGCTCAGTTAAAAGCTCTGTAGTTAAAAAAGAGAAAAAAATGTAACTTTAAGCTTATTTTAAAAGGCAACATGGTAGTTAAGAATGGGGGGTTCTGGAGCCAGGCTGTGTACTTGAAACTCCTCCACTTACTCGTTGTGTGAGCATGTGCAACTTAATCTCTTTGGCTCAGTTTCTGCACCAGTGAAATGGGACTAATACCCCTTCCTCATGGTATTTTCGGGAAAATGAAATGAGCTAATTAAGTGCAAATCATTGAGAACAGTGCCCAGAACACAGAAAGCACTGAATAAATATTAGCCTTTATAAACTGCATGATTAATGTAGGATGATTAAATATCTAATTGTTTTCTATAACACCTATTTATATCCTAAGGAACCTGTGTCCCATGGAATAGAGAAATGCTAGTATAGAAAAATATCCTTTACACCTGAAGAGAAGTCAGCATCCTGTGCAGCACCAAAAGCACAGCATAGGAATCAGAGTTTCAGTTTCCAATATCAACTTACCCTTCCTGGGCCTGTTTCCTTATCTATAAAAAATAGGTCATTAGACTACCTGGTCCTTCCAGCTACAGTAGTTTAGGATTCTCAGGAAAAAGCATAGCAATTAAAGCCCAGTCCTGGTTTCAAGCCGGTTGTTCTTAAGGCTCTACCTTCCAGACACCACACTCAGATTTAAAGTTGTTATTGCAAGACTCCTGGTTAAAGAGCTGGTTGCCCCCCAGCAATACGGATACGGAAGTGGCCTTGTGACACCTCACCCCAGAGCTCTGATGCACTGGGTGGAATCAAACTGGCAGCAGTCATGACAGCAGCAGGCCACAACCGGCCTCATTCCAGAGGTCCTTCAATCCTTTCTGCCTTGGTTTCTGGCACCAAAGCTTGGGCATCATTCCGGTTTCCCGTAAGTGTGGTCTCTAGTACCCAGAGGGAGCCCAGTCCTGTATATTAGTCACTCTGCTTATCTTGAATCTTGCCAGCTCTTTCCAAAGGCTGAACTGTTCTTGGAGTCTTTCTCCTTTGTGCAAAGCCCCAGGCTGTAATAACAATGCAGATACCCATCCATGTTCAATCTTGTGGACTTATCTCAAATCTGAACCTCCCTGTTGAGTCCACCCTATCTCAGCAGGAAAAGGGCTGCTGCTGCCCCTCAGTGTGCACCGCTCATGTCTCTGTTTCCCCCTCGCTCAGTACTTTGGATTTCTCTAGAATATCAAATGGCCGTGTCCATTTGCATTTCATTTGTGCATCCATCCACCCAGCCAGCCATCGATTGCCAGTCACCAAATATTTATTAAATGCTTCCTATGTCCAAGCACTGTTCTAAGTTCTGTTGACACAGTATTGAACAAAAACAGACATTTTCCCTGTTCTCATTTAACACACATTTTAGTAAAGAAAAAAAAAGGACAAATAAATGAACAAGATCATTTTAAATAGTGAAAAGTGCTATGAAGAAAATAAAACAGGATAAGGTTATAGAATATGCTGATGAGGAGAGGGGGACT
>NW_017731530.1:253615-262023 GCF_001890085.2 Hipposideros armiger
ATATATATATATATATTCTAAAAGTTGAATATGAAAGGTAGTAAAGATGGACATGGGAAAATACCCATATGTCATGATAAGCAAAATAGTTATATAATGAGAAAAAAGATTAGGGGGCAATACAATAAATATAAATGGTTATTTCTATTAGAGGGAAATAACCTTTTTAAAATTTTCTTCTTTATGCTTTCTTATTTTAAAGTGTCAATTTTATAATCAGAAACAAGTTAATGATATAGATGTGAATTCTAGTGTAGACAAAGGAATGTATAAATGTTGCATACAGGTGTCAACATGCTGCTAATAGCTATGGTATGACCTATCAAAGAGGACACTCAAATAGAAATTCAACTACATCAGCAGTGCCTTGTCACTCACCAGAAAGTAATCTTGGACAAGCACTCTTGGACAGGCCTCATTTCTTCCTAAGATCCTGGAGTTCATACACAACCTACCCAATGTATTAAGCCACCAAAATTTGTACAAAAGGACATTCATTACACTAACGATAACCAGAGTCACAAAGAAAAGACAAATTACTTATACACGTTAGTTATTCATGCCTCTTTGTAATTACAAACATTTGCATGGTAGTAAATCCAAGATTGGCATTTTAAATCTAATCTTTAAATTATTCTGGGATTTAACTTTTTTTTCACCTATTGAAGCTCAGCAAGATGAGGAATGTTGTTTTGATCACCATAGTAAGTGATGGAAAAGAAACTCAAGCACAGTCCTCTTCATCTAAATCTCATTCTCTTTTTACTATGCCATAAATGAGGCAAAAGTACACTAGATATTTTTGAACCATTCTATCAATAAAATTAAAAACCCCAGTGGCAAATAAATGGAATAAATTTTAGATATCGTAGGACACCTCATTTTTAAATAATTTGAACAAACTTATTTTTGAAATTAGACAACACAGCTGTGCCTAATATGGCTCAAATTCCTAATATTCATCCTGTCTTTTTTCCGCAGTATATTTTTTCATTAACCCCAGGATTTATTTTTTAATGTTAAAATTTATAAATTTTCTCTAATTTTATTTGCATAAAATATTATTTTAATAACATGAAACATCCATATATGTGAACCAAGAGAGAAATACATGAAAAATGAAAATAGTTGTTTTGGAAAGTAGAACTATGGGTAACTTGTCCCCAAAACTTCAGTTAATCTTTTCACATATTTTTTTTTTCTTAATTTAGTTCGAAATAAAGAAAAGAGAGCAGGAAGGAAAGAGGGAGAAGTGGTCTGGTATACTTAAAATTCAGTTTATCTTAAAACAATCACCAAACTCATTATGAGGAATGTAGGCCATGTGTTGATTAAGCCAGAGGTGATACTTGAGACTTTCCACCCATGGCTCAAATATCAGTAGAAATTCCTGTTAATGATATAAACATTTTAAGAAACACAGGATTACAATAATCCAAATTTGATTTATTTCTGCTATTTCCTGCAAAGACAACATAGACTATTAGACCTAAATCAGTAATCTTCTACTGTAAAACCAATAAGATAGGTACTTCAAAACGAACAACAAACTAAACATCCATTGAAACCTATTTCTGTGACTTTTAAAGTAGTGAGAGAGGAAAAGCTTTCCTAGGAGACCAGAGCTGTCAGCCAGGTGACCTCAGTCTAAAAGACCGAAATGCAAGCAGAGGACACACCATCCTTATTTCTCAACTTTTGACTTTGCAAAATCCCCTAGAGAAGTAACCATAGCCTATCTATTTTTAAAGAGGCAAAGAAAAGGGGGAAAAATCACTTTCCATCACTTCTAACAAAAATGGTGAAACTGAGAAATGAATCAACCACCAGTCAATATTAAGAAAGAATATGAGAAAACAGGAAGGTGATATAGTCTTCTAGGAAACATAAATGTAGTTTAATGTAATAGGTGAAAATGACAGAGATGATATAGCAACTTTACCAAAATTAAAATATTTCAAATGAGTCAAACATAACTGTATAAGGAAGACAAAATAATGTGGTATAGGAGAGCTCAAGATAAAAATATTTAACTGAAATCTCATGTTTCTCATTTATTTTAGTAGTTGATTTGGACTTTTCAGTCCTATGAAGACCTAAGAAGACAAAGAACCTATTAATGGTGTTAAAATATAATATTGTTTATACCTGTGGATTTTTAAAATTAAATTTCAAAGCTATCACAATGATAAGCCCATCAATTTAAGCTCTCAAAATACCAAAACAAGCAAATGACCACAACTTAGTACTAGAACATTATAAACATACAACTATTTAATACATAATTTGGACAAGGAATCAACAATTTTTAAATTCTTATCAAATATCAAGAATATAAAATTCTGAAACAATTAAGTGTACTGGTATATCTATTATGATAAATCATATTAACTCCATATATTAAAATATTATAAAAGTATTAATTCATAAAAATAGAACCTAAAAAATGTACAAGGCACCTAACATTTATAAATTTCAAAATAAGGTTTATTAAGTAACGAACAGTGTTTCTTTGAAATTACAGTATTTTCTTTGAAAATTACAGAGAAAGTTTGAGTTTTTAAATCACAAATGTCAAAATTGTTCTTCAATTCTCTTTGAATTAAAGGGGTCTTGAGAAAAGAAATTTAGTACAGAATTACAAAAAACTATGGCTTTCAGACTTTACCCATAAGACCTATTGGCTTGTCAAGGTATGATATTGCCCATATAACAGAAAAGTATGGGGGAAATGGTTCTTTAAATAAGATACCAAGATACCAACAAGGCAAACTCAAAATTAAGTGTTTTAAATTCATGCCAAAAAATAACAAAAGATTTTGTTTTCTATAAATGCCTGTATCCAGTTGTCGAGAACGTAGGAATTACACTGGCAACACTTTCATTAAAGGAGAGAACCCACCATTATAAACATGCCTGCTAGAAACTTCATAAGAAGTAATAGTATTAGAAATTTAATAGTTAGAAGCCCATCTAAAGAGGCCTCTATTCCTTTAGATTTTCTAAAACTTTTTGTTACAGAAAATTTCAAATATAATACAAAAGCATATTTGGAAGAAAATAAATTTTTTAAAAAAATATCTCATTGGGGAATTGGGGAAGGGGAATAATATTGGGGAATTGGGGAAGAGGAACAGCCAAGTTGTTGTCTTTCAGTCTTAGTTGTGGAGGGCNTGTCACTGTCCTGATTGTTAAAGAGAAATTGTGTGTGTGTGTGTGTGTGTGTGTGTGTGTGTGTGTGTGTATGTTGTGAGTATACATTTGGCTTTCTATAAACTTCTCTCGGAAAAGGTGTATTTTAACCAAGTCAGTGGTGAATTCTGGAAGTTAAGAGAGCATAAGTAGTTGTGGGCATAATGGATTTTAACACTTTATATGATGAGTCACAGCGATGGTTTAGCTGTGTCCTTAAGGTTACTTATTATGCTGATACATTTCTGTTGTGGGGTGCAGAGTTAACACTTCTTTGAATCATTTGCCTTCTAGTTGGACTGGAAGAGGACATGGCCCACGTTTCTAAAAAAATGGTCTGTTTCAGCAAGCACACAGCTTTTGTATCTTTTCAGTGTTTTAAAAATTATTATTTTATATTGATTGGCTTTTACTAATTATATAACGTTTTCGACATTTCCCTGGAATGGAAATAAAAATCTTGCCATCATTGGTGAAAGTCAAATGTAGTACGAGTGCAGTGGCTCCAAGTTCATTCTTCTAGCACCTTCCTTATGTCCTCCACAAACCTCACGGTTACTTTCTATGGTCTGAACTGCACTACACTACATATCCTGTTCCTTGTCAAACAGTTTTCTGAGACTGGAAGGGTGTTAGCCTTCTTGGTGAACTTCTGTTCATCCTGCAAGGCCCACTTAACTATCATTTCCTTGGGGATATCCTCCTATTTCCATTATAAAAATTAACTACTTGCTTGATACCATACTTGTATCTATTACAACACTTACCACCACTCTACTCATATTCTTATTTGGGCTCTGTCTACATCTCTGACTCATCCGAAATCAGACATGAGCAACTATTGCCCGTGGATTCCTCTATCTCTGCAGTCTAACGTGGAAATACAGATTAGGTTGGTGCTGTTTTTCCTAAAAGACACCCAGGTATTAACTTTTTTATTGGCTAAAAGAAATACAATTTTTCCACTTATAATCACTGATTGTAAGTGAAAAATTGAACATACTTGTATGTTCAATAAGTAATTTAAATTTTCAGAATTTATGCCCTACTTCCCAGCACCCACAACAGGAAACACTATTTTCATTCTGAATTTTCTTTTTAAAGTGCTCTGAAAAGGTTTTTGCTTTTTCTGAATTGGATCTCTTGCAGCAGATGTCACTTGACACTGCCCTGGATTGTGAATGTCCCTTGGGAACTCATCTGTGAATCCTCAAGACCTAACCCAGGCCAGTCATGCTGCCGACCTTCAGCCAGCCTGTCCCAAGATGAAGGGAACACTGCAGGCTGGACGGGGAGCTGCTGGAGCTCATAATTGAAGATCCTGCCAAGGACAGCTCGTCTTCAAAGCAGTATCACTTTTTCATCATTTTCTACTCCTCTTTTGGCATTAACGTATTTATAAGAGAAAGGGGTAATGGTACATTATACAAATAAATATTTTTAGAACAGAGTTATTTTAGTTTACTATAGCTATAGCATGCTCTCTATAATGTAAAGTTTTAGGTCTTAGGTTTACCCTCTGCCCTACATGTTCAGACAGTGGGTCATCAGGCACTTTATTTATAGTCACTGTCTCTTATTCCTACAGTCGCCCTGAACAGCAGGCATTGTTCATCCCNGCTTGGCGGAGGCTGAGACCCGAAAGACAAGAAGGATCCAGCCATGCAAGATCTGGTTCAGACTATTCTCCCGGTTTCAGAGACAACAGCTAGTGCACAGACCCTACGGCCAGAGCAAGCTTGTTGTGATAGGGAGCAGGCAATAAGGTCAGTGTGGCTAGAGCAGAGTGAGTGAGAGGGAGCGAGCAGGAGACGAGGCCAAAAAGGGAGGCAGGGCCAGATGTTGCTGGGCCGTATTGGCCAGGAAAAGATGTTAGGACTTTATGTTCACTGCAATAAAAAGTCATGAAAGAGTTTTAAGCAGAGATGGGCTTATCATGTATGATAAACCCATCCTTCTTCCTGGGGCTACAACAATAGTATGTGTCTAGCAATACATCAGTGATTCTCAACCAAATCCTACATTCTGTTTACTCATCATCACACTAAGGATACTAAGGTACTGTAGCACAGTGGAAGTTAAAATTATAACAAATTCACCAGAAGCTATCCCTATTGGCCTGAGAGAAATGTTAAACTTTAATTTAAGAAGTTAGAATTTCGTATACATTAATAGCTTTAATTAACAAGATAAGCCTCTCCTTTTGGGATCTGGCAGTAACAACAGCTCAATCAGGAGTGCTACTTGAATCCGTGGAACTGAAAATAATATTTTTACAAAAAAAAAGAAGCATTAACTGACTCGGCCTGCAATGTAAGAGAACTGGAAATGTAAAGATGGTATCTTTAACAAATGTCCTCCTGTTATCTTACAACTCTTGCAGTACAGCACTTTAAAAAATTATACTAAAGCGAGTTCCCAATTGAAAAAGTAAATCCCAAATACAGGCAAAATTAGCAACCCCATTCCTTGCTTTTTATGTAATAAATGATTCATGGGGTATTACAAAGATGAGGAAGCAGAGAATCTCTTTCTAATACTGATAGAAAGCCTCCCCCTTTTCATTAATCCTTTATTTTAGAGCGAAGGCCTACAAAGGGAAGTAGATGCCTGGTCTATTCCTGATAAGAATGCATCTTTCTAGGACTAGCACTTGGGATAAACCTCTTTAGCAGACGTTGTTCATGAACTTGTGCCAAGTTTCTCTCTACCTTAGAAACCGGGAAAGTGTATTTGTTCCTGATAATAATATTCAGCAAATGGAGTGAAACCAGGTGAAGTACAATCATTAATAAAGAGGGTCATTCAGTAACTAACACCCTGACCGCACTAAGAGTCCCTGTGATTAAAGGTTTTAGGAGAGAACATTAATGCCACCAAGAGCAGTCCCGGCTTTCGCGGCCATGTGTTCCCCTGAGCCTGAGCTGGGATCCTTGGAGGGACAACACTGGAGAAGAAATACGGACTGGGCTGCCTCTCAAACCCCCCACATCTGGTTTAGATTACACTTTTACCTTTAATTTCTTCAAGACTTGCACTGAGGTTACTTTGTAATACAATTATTCTCAGTTTATATCACACACAGATAACTGTTCCATCTTCCCCAATATGCTATCTAAAATCCTTGAAGTCTCTCTTATTCCCTACTCACCCGTCATATAAAAATTGCATACAGTACATGAAGGAGTGAAATAAAAAATAATTGTCTTCTGCATCACTCCCCAGAAATAACCACTGTTAAGTTTCTTGTTATCTCTCTCCATAAAAGTTTGTGGGTAAATATAAAGTTTTGTGTTATTCAATGTTCAATTCAAGAGCAAAACTTAGAACAAATAAGGATTGATAGAATTTTAAATCATTTGTGGTTCAGGGCAGTATACAAATAAATAAGATAATTATAAATTACTACAGAATAAGGGAGATACAACCGGCCTCCACCCACCACTCACACCCCCTCCGCCGCCCAGGACTTCAGCTTGTCCTACATGTGGGGGGCAGATGCAGTCACGCAGGCATAAGCCTAGGGGTCCAGCTCTGTCTCTAACATGCTGGTTGGTGGTCGATGGCCAGCCCACTCCATGTCTCTGGGTCTCAGTTTCCTCTCCTGCAAAATGAGAAGGTGTTCTCTAAGGTCCCTTGAGTCTAGGATTGAAGTTGATAACGGAGTAATGGATGATAAATACAAACAGGTACACCATAGCCAAAGTCTAAAATTTATGTCAGAAAGAAAATCACCGAGATAATCAGTGTAACAGATAACCAGGGGAATATGGATGCAAATCAGATTGGAGCAGTTGTTGTTATTATTATTATTATTATTTTATTTTTACCAATTTCCTGAGCTATAATTCACAGGAAAAACCACGTATTTTGTTTTACCACAAAGGTGCACCAAACAATATACACTGATCCTTAAGTTATTTCAGGGTGTATCAACAACCCTTCAGAAGTAGAATCAACCCATGTTTATTCACTTCTCACCAATGCAGGTGGTCTTCTCACCAGCCTCTGAAGGCTTGTGAGTATTTTTCTATTGTTAAGAGTCATAGATATGTTCAATTACACTCAACAGCTATAAGGTCACAACTGAAGAAACTAGTTAACATTTGCCACGTCAGTGACAGTGAGCTGCCTACCAGGGAAGGGGTCTTCCTGCTGGTCAGCTCACATGTGCTGTTCTGTTTGTCCTGTTCTGTTCTGACCATGTCCCTTATGCACAGATAAATATCCAGATAAATTTCACAGATAAATATCCAGAGGAATGGCGAAGTGACAAGGGAAGGACTAGGGAGAAAGGCAACAGGTGCTGAGAGCAGGTAGAACATCATCACTGTTAAACTTCCGTTTGGAAATCTGACTGCAAGCTAAAAGTAGCAGAGCCACTGATGATGGATGAAAATCTTGCTCTAGGGGAAATAAGGGAAGTGGCATTCGCAAGAGTCTGTACCAAATGTTCTTGCCTTTTCTCTCACAGGCAGGGCTGATGAAGAATAAGAGAACAAACCCTGGAGGTGGAGAGATATGGGTCCTGCCACTAGTAGACAATTACCTAGTAAACTTTGTGTCTCCATTTGTTCATTTATTTAAGAGATAGATAAGGCAGTTCCTCCATTGTGCTTAGTATTATTGTCTTGTGAAAATGTGGGTTTTCGTGGACTATCTCCAGTGAAAGACTGGATCCTTAAAAAACAATCACAAGTAAAACTGAGAAAACACACCTGCTAATGGAGCCATTCCCTACCTGAAAGGAATTCATACAGCGAAGAGATGGAGGTAGCACGGCGTTATTTCTCGATAGTATCAACAGCAGCTCCAAGCATGTTGCAGAGGGCAGGGTTAGAGAGTGGACGCTGAGGTCACTTTCCCATGAGCTGAGAAGCCTGAAACACACCGACATGGTCAATATCATAATAGCATCTGGTCATAATTATTCAAAAAAATCTGATGAAGAAGAAAATTTTCAGTTATGTGAGGAAAAAGCAATGTACAAAAAAATAAATAAAATGATTATACTATAAATACACATTTTATAGTGCTTTGGGTATACTATAGCAGATGGATTAGGCAATTTTTTCAGGTCAACGTTTTATATTCAAAGTTTAAGAGTCATATGAAATGCAGGCTTACTTGTGAGGGACCTATTTGGGGTTGGGGAGAATAATAGCTAATGCATTGAATGCTTCCCATGTTCTATGTCATATTTTATATGTAATATC
>NW_017731530.1:267975-270416 GCF_001890085.2 Hipposideros armiger
CCATCGGGCCGCCCGTCGGCAGCTCATGGCCTCTCAGCTCAAGGTGCAGTGTTCAACCTTAGGTGCAGGTGAGCAAGCCCACCATGCCAAGTGGAAGTCGAACCGGAAACCTTGTTGTTAGGAGCACATGCTATGACCAGCTGAGCCATCCGGCCACCTGTTGGCAGCTCAGTGGCAGCTCAGCTCGGGCGCAGCTCACTGGCCCTTGTGGGAATCGAACCAGCGACACTGTATCTCAGAACTCGCGCTCTTAAGCAACTGAGCCACTCAGCCAGCCTGAAAATCAATTTAAAAACCTATCTTGTATCACATTCAAAATTAAACTCAAGATTAATTAAAAACATAAATGTAAAAAAAAAATCAATAAAAAATATTTTCAGAAAATTTAAGAAACTACAACAATCCCATAAGGCATAAGGGTTTTATAATTTTAAGAACTTGTATTGGTAATAAACAAAAATATCTTTAAAAAAACCACAGGCAGAAAGCAGAAACCTCTATGATAGAAAGAATGCCTATATATTTATAAAAGGAGAACAAAGAACACAAATGCATTTTTCAATAGGCTTTTAAGCAGTGATTTTTAAACCATTTGAAGGTCATAGGTCTCTACGACAATATAATTAAAACTACAGACTCTCTTCTCACATGGCATTCATTTATATAAAGAAAATTCTGCACATAATTTTGAGTGTTTCTCAGGCCACCCAATTCTCCAATTGTCCTCATTTCACATACATAGAATCATATAATATGTGGCCTTTTTGTCTGACTTCTTCCACTTAACATGTTTTCAAGATTCATGGACCTCAGAGTAAGGACCATTGCTTTTGGGTTAAAATCTGATTTCTAATTTACCATTTTTGATAAAATATTAAAAACAGTTCCATTTTAAACTAACTATATATCATAATATTTGTGTTAGCATATTAATAAGTTTAACCATTTAGGAAGAGTTTTCAGAGAGTCTTTAAAGAGAAAGTCTCCTGGCTCACATTTTTACCACATTCCATTACCAGAGGAAGTCAGCTGAAAAGAAGGCTGAGAAATGTACTTCCCATCCTTTAATCACTTTCCTGCGTGACTGGAAGTTAATGTATGAGGGTTGGAATATAATAAATTAGATCCACTCTAATAACATTCTCATAAGTAAACCTCACACTGGGTGTCACTAGATTCTATATCCCATCAGGGGGCCACAGCTAAGACGTTCATTAATCAACACTATCCACTAATTCTCATAGCTAATTCCTTTGCCAATGTGGATGTAAAAGTGTTCATGATGCATAAAGTACAAAGCAAGGGTTGAAGACTTTCTTCTTTTATTACTTCCTAGGCCTGGTATAACAAATAGGTTTTCTTCGTTTTTCAATTCAAATTGACTGGCAGTGACTGTGCTGAGATGTACAGTGAAACCATGTTTGGTCTCAGAAGAAAAGACATATGATGTACTGGAGCTCTAGGAGCCCATGGCTTCAGAAGGGAATGTATCCTGGTGGTCTGCCCCAGATCCAGCCCCACTTTCCCCTGCCTTAGAGAACACCATAGTCTCTAGCATCCCTGACTGCTCTTACACACCTTCTGAAGCCCTCTCTCAGATGGCCTTCTCTTGGAAATCCATACACCCTTCCTTCATAAGAGGTCAATTGGCAAGGGTGTAACTCAGTTCAGATGAATAAGGTCAAGCCAATCTTGGTAGAGTTATACCCATTTCATAAGGTAAGAGAATTAATTTTGAAATTATCTTGCATAGAGAAAATTCATTTCTACCACTTAAATTCAATTCCCCTGTAACAACTGGATTCATAGGAACCCTAATAAAATAAACAATAAGATCTACCAGGTCAGGCCTGACAGTCTCCTAAATTTTATATCTATCATTAACCCGTTAGATGACCCTAAAGACATCTGATTATAGACACTAGGAAATATGCTCCAAAGTTTCATTCCAAGATCTTATGGATTAAGAGGTATCTCCTAGAAGAGTATCTTTCAAAGTGGGAAGTATTTGACTAATTTTTTCCAAGGCAGAACCAAATACTGTTAAATGGAAGCTTTTGGAACCTAAGAGGAATTTCATTGAAGCCTCCAAAGGCCACAGTTTTTAAACATATTATTAAATATGTAGCTTCTCTTTCCTTTCCACCACACCCTTGAAATGAGGTTATTTCTGATAGCCGGTTTTCAGTATTCTACATTCTGTTCATTTTGGAGAGACTATTCTCAATATTTGGTACCAAAGTATGAAAAAGATACTTAAATGTTTTGGGTAGATACCCAGAAGAGGGATTGCTGGGTCATATGGTAATTCTATTCTTAATTTTTGGAGGAACCACTGTACCTCCATACTGTTTTCCACAGTGGCTGTACCAATTTACATTTCCACCAGCAGTGTGAGGGTTCCTTTCTCTCTTCAACCTCCCCAATACTTGTTAATACTT
>NW_017731530.1:272326-353822 GCF_001890085.2 Hipposideros armiger
GTAAGGCAAAATTATTTAAGGTAATTTCCATGAACTTGGAAAAAGGTAAAAGCCTGTGTTATTTGCCTTAGCACTTTGCCAAAACAAACCAGTGTATCTGGCTTCTTTGGGAAGTCAGTGTCTAACCTAACATTCAACCTAGCATTGGTTCATATTTCTGTAATGTCCAATAAAATCATAATAAAAGCCAATCTGCCTGGTGCTGTGATCCCATTAGGTACTGCAACCTAAGCAGAGCCAGCTTAAGTTTAATCAACCCAAACAGCTGTTTTAACAGTTGGATTTCTCCAAAATTAAAATATTCTATTCCTGACAGTGCCTAGCAACTCAACTGTTAAAACAGCTGCTCAAGTCAGAGTTAAAACCAAGTGTACATGCAGTCTTCTTCCCATTTGCAACTGCTTGGAGATTCTTTCAGAATAGAAGTTTCTAAACTCAAGTTCATTTTGACATTTCCTGACCTGTTTAAATTGTTATACTTGTATCTATCTGTGTCCTTTAACCAATGTTTCCGCCATCATCATCTCTGTTGGTGCTTACCCTTTGTCTCCTTCACACTCTAAACCATAATTGCCAGCTGATCATTCTATCAGATTTCTATGATAGGTGACATAGAAATATCGCCTATGTACTTGACACTCTTATTCCTCTCTCTATTGTCTTGGAAGCATTTTCACTTCCTGTGAAACAGAGGTGGTAACTCAGAAGTTCCCAGATTCCACTAAGTGATATATTATTTCCAATGACTTACACTAGTACTATTAAGGTTAACTGTTGAAGTTAAGACTCTTAGGGCTGGCCGCGTGGTTCAGTTGGTTAAGAGCTCACTCAAGAGTGTGAACTTCTGAGCAACAGGGTCACTGGTTTGATTTCCGGCCTGAGCTGAGCTGCCAACAGGTGGCAGGATGGCTCAGCTGAAAAAAAAAACAAAACACACACACACACAAAAAAAACCCTTAAAAAAAAAATCCAAAAGTGCTCTCTGGCTAACAGTTTTCATTTTTGGTCACTTTATAAATGTCTTCAAAATTCTGCATTTACCTTGATATCATTCAGATATGTCTGTTTATCCCTTTTTTTTTTTTTTTACTCACCCTGTAGCATAGAAACTTATTCACCAACAATCATATTACCAATAACAAGTAAGCAGTTTTATTTGTCTGTTCATCTCTCTATCCAACCTTTCTATCCATGCATTCGTCCACTTATCCACCCACCTTTTATCTTAAAATTTTTGCTACCTGGACTGGACACACATGAGCTAAATTGACTCTGCAAAGCTTTTTAAGTCTGCAGAAGATTTTGACCCTGATTTTGTAACCTTTCCTTTCTCCCCTCATAACGTTCCTTACTCCCTAAAATTGTACTGCATTACAGATCATTTAAAATCCTAGCTCCCAGGGTCTGTCTAAGAATAGATTTACTGCAGGACCCAGACTCATCAAACCAGAACATACCTAACAAAGAAGCTGAACACGTTTCAAGACTACAAAATCTTTCCTGCAGCAACTCCAGCTCTTCCCCTGGGTTATGTACAGAGTGATTCTGGCACATTAATCTTAGAAACAGCCTCTCTCGCATGCCCCACTTCTCAGTGAAGGAGGGTGGAAACCACAGATATGCTTTAACAAGTACAGATATCATAAATAAAGGTGCTCAGAGACTTCGTACCAAGAGTGCTGGGACAACTTGACTCCAATAGAGATGCTGGAGTTACTCTGGGAAAGAGGGATCCGCGACTGGAAGTCATTTTAGTAAGTCATGTCAAACCCTAAATTACTGGCATAGTAGAACAAAGTTGTTGTTGTTTTTTTAATTAAAGAAGACTTGGAAACACTGACTCTGCTGTCACTATCCCATTACCATAATGTCCATGCTGAAGACACCAGACCCAAAGTCTCTGAACTTTATTTTTGAGTCAGTCTGCAGAACAATATTCATTCCTCCAGCTTCCAGTATTGTTAGAATCAGTTTTGTTTTACAGGGCTAAACATAGAAAAGTTTTCTCATTTAGTAAGAGTTTAGCTAAATAACCTTAAATCCCAAAGGGTCTCGTTAAAGCAGCCTCATGAAAGTTTTGCATTTACATATGAGTTAAAAAAAAAAAAATGTCTACCTGGCAGTTTGAGCTCCCGCTGACTCTCTAGCCTTGGGAAGTTATTGTTGCAATTCAATGTCTTGCTATTTCTGATGATTTAAAGCATTCTATTATGATAAATCACCATGAAGTACACCAAATGAAAGACATGGTTCCAACAAAAATCTCAACTTTAAATACACAAAATACACACAATGCACTCATCTGTATGTTTAAATAGCATTAAGGTTCTTATACATTACTCATCTAACGATATTTTATCCTCAAGAGTCTAGGATGCAAAAACATATTTTGTATTATTAGGTGATCTATTTTCCATTTCTTTTTTTAGGTCATTTTAACATATTTTGACTCTACCCCAGAGAATTAAATTTTATGCAGAAAAATTCCAACAAAATTGGAAACTAAATTAGTTGGAATAAGAAGAACATAGGAGTGGGCAATGTTAACATTTGCTTGCTTCCCTTACTAGACCTGGGAAGATGAAGCCTGACACAGTGCATTTAAAAGGTGAGAGAATGTCTGAGAACAGAACAGAGTCTTCTATGTTCAAACAGCGAAATATTAGAGATGGCTTTTTAAAAATGCTTTGGTCCCTAGGACATTATCTTGCAGTGTGCTAAGTGCTTAATAAATGTTTGCTAAATGACTTAAAAAAAAAAAGCATAGAGATCACTGTCTGCCATTTTTATCCAGTTACAGAACTGTTATCATTAGTGCTTCTCAGACCTTAAAATCAGTGACCAGGAATCTTTACCCGACTAAAAATTTGTTAGATTTCAATAATAGAACCTCAGAGTAGAAACTGATCTCGGAGGGATATTCCTCGGCAATATGCCTAACATGTGGCTGCATGGTCTTTGCTTGAAAAACTCCAGTAACATGGAGACTCATTGCAAAAAGCTTCTTTAAATTGAGTGAAATCTACTCTTCAGAACCTCAGTCTTTCAGAAAATATCTGACAACATCTAACCCTTTCTCCTGATTTTTCTCTAAGCTAAACATTCCCCATTTCCTAAACATTCCATTTCCTCATATCATATGCATGAGTCTTCTTACAATTCTAGTTTTTCAGCTTAGGGACAAATGTATTTAAATAGCCCTACCACAATCTCCATCATTAGTGCAGAATGAAAATTTGCCTAGTATCTTACATGCTATCTTTCACATATATCAGTTCATTTAGTCTTCATAATGACATTGTAAAATGGGGTTGCATTATGTCCATTTTACAGACAACCAAACTGAAGTTCAAGAGATTAATACCTGGACTCACAGAAGAACCAGGACTGAGATCCAGTTCCTCTGACTCCCAAGTGGTTTTCATTACCCTTTTGAACTTCAGTCTTTTCAGCAGTAAAATGGGGCTAATAATATTTGCCCTTTAAGCCTCAAAGGTTTCCTGTGAATATCAAACGAGATACTGTATGAAAAAAAAGCATAATAGGAAGGTTTTTATTACTAAGATCATTATAATGCAGATAATCTCTGCTCTTTCAAGTATTTAATTTATGAATGGGAGCAGTCCATGTCACAGGTGATTTAAATGTTACTTCTTTGCTTTCAGAATGTGTAGCATGTGGCGTCTAAATGATCCAGGAGAATGAGATGAACTCCTATGAAGACATAGGAAAGTCACTCACCTTTTGGAATTGTGAAATCAATTAAGAAGGCATTTTCCTAGAAAAATGATTCATTTTTACCTGTACTGAGCCCTTAGTACTCTGTCAGTTTTGTAGATCATATATGCATATATCATGTTACGGATTAACAGATTTTTGTGGACTGGCCTGGAAACCTATTGACATTTATAACATAATTCTATGAGAAGAAACAGCCTCCTAGTTCTAAGGAACTGCCTTAGAAGAAACTTTTGGAATACATCCATTTATAAGTTGAGGAGAGTCTTTTTTATTCTTTTCCTTTCTCTTGTTCAGACCTATTAAAGGTTTTCTAAGGTATAATAGAATATTTTAAAAATAATTATTTTATTCTCATTTTTCAAGGGGAATGAAGTGGCAGTGTACATTCTTGATTTAGTTGAAGAATGGAGAGTTGATTTTCAATTCAAGTACATCTTACCAAGTGCTGCTGCGAGAACCCTGCATTCAGGCCAGGACTTCATTTCATGATTGTTTTCTAGAAGGATGAATTGATAAACACAAAGGCAGAAACCTACAATAAACTGCTTCTGTTTCTCAAGGGAAATCATGAGATCTAAATGATAACAAAATGTTTTGTCAAAACTATGAAAGATATTCAAAAGTAGAGAGAATAGTGTAATGAACACCCAATATCCCCAATCAGCGAGCTTCAGCGTTATCAATGCATGGCTCATCTTGCTTCCGCTACTTTCCCCACCAAATATCCTCAATCCCTGGAGTTTTTAAAGCAAATACCACAAACACTACTATGCCATCTGTAAATACTTCAATATGTACTCTAAAAGACAGGGACTCATTTAAAAATTCATATCTATAATACCGATAAAAAGTAACAATAACTTCAATTTCATCAAATAATCATACATCCTCACCTATTTTAAGATCTTTTTCTTTTATTTTGCTACTAAATTAAGATCGGCATAAGGTCCATACATTAAAATTGATTGATAAGTCATAGTTTCTTTTAATCTATAGGTTCTCCTTCCCTCTATCTTTTTTTTCCCCCTTGCTAATTTTTTGTTGAAGACACCAAGTTGTTTGTCTTGTAGAGTTTCCCAGTCTGGGTTTTGCTGATTGCAGTCTAATGGTATCATTTAACATGTTCCTGTCTCCTAAATTTCCTGTAAACCGATAGATGCATCTAGAGACTTGACCAGGTTTGATGCTTTGGGGAAGATTACTTCATAGATAGGGTTACATACTTCTATCAGGACGCATATTATATAACAACCCCCCCTCTCCGTCACTCGTTTTGTGATGTTAGTATCTATAGACAATCATTTCCAAATTCCAGTATTTCATGATAGGTCAGGAAATGTTTATCCCAATTCCATGATTTCTTTTTCATTTATCAGCTGTAATCCTCTATAAAAAGAAACTTCCCTATATACTTATTTAGTTACTCTGAGGCACAGTTCAGAGGGAAGGCAGGATAAATGCTAGATTCCTCCCCTCCCCCCACCCCACCCTACCTTATCTTTCAGTTCCCAAAGCAATGAGATGGTTTTAACTAGCATCGTCCAAATAATGACCAATAAATGACCAATAAAACTGTATTTCGAAAAATTTTTAGTATCATTATGAATTCATGGATCTAATATTTGTTGGTTTATTATTAAGTTATTATCCTTATTGATACACAAATTGACCCATCTTCAGTGAGTGGAGCTTACTTACTCAAGTTGTCTCCTGAGTCATTTACATGACCTTGATAATACTTGATAACTTCTTTTCTGTTAAAGCAAGACATTACAAGCTCTTCTTGTACACTGCCTGTGCATACCTGCAATCACCCACTTCTGGATGGAGTCCTGGTTGCTTTTCCTGGAAAATGATATTTAGAGACCAAACAATCTGGGTTCTAGGGATGCATTGCCATTGAGTTAGTCAATGTTTCTAGGCCTTTCCAGTGAACAAAGCTAAAAAATATTGTTTTTTTTAAGATTAAAATAAATCATGTGTTCATTTTAATATTCTATTTCAAGTTCAGGGCTACAGAGTTTTACTTAACCTCACCAATCTTGCATCTACATCTTCTATTTCCTGTACCAAAAATCCCAGTTCTCATGACACCAACATAGTTACTCATTTGACTTATCCTAAAATATATAACAACAGTCTCAGTATGTCAGTACCACACTATCACCAAAATTATAACTATTAAAAAGGTTTTAAGGTGTTTTTGTAGTTTCTTTTGTCATTAGGATATATCCCAAGAAAGATGTACTGTCTAA
The DNA here is from genome assembly GCF_001890085.2 of Hipposideros armiger. Lineage (NCBI taxonomy): Eukaryota > Metazoa > Chordata > Mammalia > Chiroptera > Hipposideridae > Hipposideros > Hipposideros armiger. The sequence goes on from NW_017731530.1 coordinate 278,323, forward strand.
TTACAGTGTTTTATAGTCTCCTGGAGCACTTCCTCTTTATACATTCATGTTATCAACTATATCTATATGCACTTAGATTCTTTTTTTTTAATTTCCTTTGGATTTTTAGGGATGGTGTTTTAAAGTTGGATTTTGCTTTATAATTATGTAACATATGTACTTCTTCCAAAAACAAATCTATGAAATCAAATACATTTTTAAGCCTAACTTCTAATTCTTGTTCTGATCATCCTCTTCTCTTCTTCCTTTTATGTGCTATTTAAATTTAATGGTTTATCATTTGATTTTTTTAAAATACAAGCAAATATATTCATATTGCAATCACGTTTCAATAAATATAGCATGCCATATACACTTTTCTTCACCATAGTGTACTACATACTTTCTTCACTAAAAATTTTCCTCACATTTTCTTCACACACCTTTCTTCACTTCCCCATAATATTTATCATTACTTTTAAGAACTGTGTGGTTAACTGCAAGAATGTATCATAATTTATTCAGTTCCCTACTGACTGGCATTTGCGTTTGTTTCATTCATTCATTCATTCATTCATGTTGTTAACAGTACAAATAATACTAACTTGAATAGTCTTGTGCATATGTCCTTTAAGTTTGGGGCAATGTGTCTTTGGAATAAATTTCTAGGTGTGGGGTTTCTCCATCAAAAGTAAATGGACTTTGTAATTTTGCCACATTCCTTTCCATAAAGGTTGTACCATTTTGCATTCCCAGAAATGTATGAAATTTCCCATTTCCCATCAGTTTCACCAGTAGAATATGTTGTCAAACTATTGCCAATCTAATAAAACTCAGGAGAGTTTTATTTTGCATTTCTTTTACTAGGAATGATATTGAATATCTTTTTATATGTTCAAAAGTTCTTTACATTTATTTTCCTATGAAATATCTGTGAATATCTTTAATCTATTTTTTCTATAGGACTGTTAGCCTTTTTCTTCTGTTTGTAGATTTTCACACATAAAGGTTATTAGCCTTTGTGGTTTAATTTACAAAGCATTTTTTTCATAATTGTTCTTTTTTACTTTATTTTTATTATTTTCCTTTTTTTTTGTAATTAATCACTCCTCTTATAACTTCTAGATTTTGAGACATAAAAAAGATTTCCTCACTACAAGATAATGGAAGAATTGACCCATTTTCTTTTTATATTTATGTGGTTTCCTTTTTTAAGACCTCTGATCCATTTGACAGGTATCCAGTGCATAAACAGAGATTAAAATTTTATCTTTTCTTTGTATTTAACCCATTATCCCAACACTTATAAATCTACATTTCCTTACTGATTTGAGAGGCCACCTTTTATAATATTTTGTATTTTACTTTCATATGAGATCAGGTCTATTTCTATGGTGTTCCAATGGTCTGTCTATTCAAGGGTCAGTACCATATTATTTTAAATATAGCAGCTTAATAAAATATGGTAATATCTGGTAGAATTAGTCTTTCCCATGATTTCTTTTATTTTTCTGTGTTTTCCTACTACTTTAGTTCGTTTCCAAATATACTTTATAATCAACTTGTCTAGCTGAAAACAAAATAAAATCTGATAGTATTTTTACTGAGTTTTATTTTATTGAGTTGGCTCATTAACTTAGGGATATCTGAGACTTTTATGATATTTAGCCTTCTTATCCAAGAATATGGTATATATTTCCATTTGTTTAAGACAACTTTCATAGTCTCTTTCAAGGGTGTTTTATAATTTTCCCCATACAAGTTTTGAACATCTCTTGTTATGTTTATGTATTTTCTTTTCTCCTGCTATCGTAAATGGGGTATTCCCTTCCATAATATATTCTAAGTGATTTTTGATTGCATATTTAAAAAAATAATCTTCATATAACTTGATAATTTAATCAAGCATGTTATTGTTTGTAGTAGTTTTTCCATGGATGCTTCTTGGTTTTCCTGATATATGATGATATCACCCTCAAATAGTTTTATTTCTTCCTTTCTAATTCTCATGCCTATAATTGCTTTTTCTTATCTCATTGCATTGGTTAATATCTCTAACACAATGCTAAAGAGTAAAAATTCCTTAAGGTTTAAAATAAATTAAGGTCAAGACTCAATCACACTAGTAATTATAAAAATGCTACTTATAATAACAAAATAACAAATTGGAAAAATTAAAATTGTTGACCATGGTGTGAAACAATGGAAATGTTTATAATGGTGGTATGGGTGTAAAAATGTATCGCTACTTTGAACAGCTATTTGGAATTACCTAATAACATTGAAGATGTACTCTAAGACCCAATCATTCCACTTCTTAATGTAAAAAAGAGATAAGCTCAGACATATTAAAAAAGAAAAATAAACAAGAATGCTCACTGCTGCATAATTTATAATGCAAAAAGTTGAAAACAACTTAAATGTACACTGAAAAGATAATAAGTTGTATTCTAACAAAATTCTAACAAAATATTCTAACAGAATATTTTACGGTAATTAAAATGAATAAACTACAAGTATCAACTTTGAAAAGTCTTGAAAACACAATGTTAAGTTAAAAATGCAAGTTGGAAAATAGTATATGCAACATGATACCATTTATATTGCATTTAAGAACACAGAGATTAATAGCATATATTCTTAATATTTATATTTAGTAAAAGTATATTTAGTAAACATATGCATGGTAGTCAACAGTATGCAATCTTCTCATTTATAAAAGTATGCATTGCAATGATAAACACCAAATTTCATATATCGCATTTCCTCTGGGGAAGAATAATGGATTCAGAGGTAGCATCGACTGTATTAACGTCTTTTTAAAATTTTTTTGTTTGTTTGTTTTAAGGTTTTATTGGGGAATTGGAGGAGGGGAAAAGCTGTCCTTTTGTTCTTCAGTCTAGTTGTGGAGGACGTCATTTCACTGGCCCATGTTGGTATTATCATTGCGCTCTTCCCGGGTGAGGCAGTTGCTCACCGGCCATTTGACGGCCGCTCCCACGGCTCCCGGCAGCTCATGGCAGCTTACAAAAGTGCACGCCTGCTGCTGGCCAGCCCCACTGCAGCCTACGCCGTCTCCGGCAACTCACAGCAGCCCAGCTACAGGTTGAGCTGTTGTTCACCATCTTAGCTGTAGAGGGCACAGTGTCACTGGCCCTTATGTGGGATCCAAACCGGGGCCATACTGCTCAGAGCTGGCATCCCAAGCCAACTCTTAACCAATGCACCTCTTGGCCGGCCCAATGTCTTGTTTTTTTTAAAAATTATCTATCTATCTAAACAAATATGGCAATATGGAAAGGTTTATAAAAAACTGGGAAGTAAGAAAATGGATGTTCATTGTATTATTCTCTAACTTTTTTGTTAATTCAAAACAGCTCATACCAAAAAGTAGTTGATTAGATTATACGCTTGGTCAGAAATCTTGGGAAATTAGCTAAAGTATTCTAAGAGATGGGCCCCCTATGAAAGTATAAGATGTGAGAAAAAAACTAGTCTTTCGCTGATATAACAATAGCAATGTAGACAGAAGTCAAACAAGCTTTGAACAGGGATGCATGAATTAGGTAATTGCTCTTCCCTGTTGAGGACACTAGTCATTGTTCGCATGAGGTCTGTATGAGAGTATGTTGAATATTAGGCTTGAGGTAGAGCAGCTGGGCAGTGACCGTCAGCAGAATGAGAGGAAAGACTGTAGAAAATACTGACACGATCAAGTACATGCTATTTCCTTTCTAGACTTTTTCTAAACTAGACATTAAAGTCTGAGAAATGTCTTAGGTATTGAAGGATAATCACCGAGCACACTGGAACCAAAATTACAAAGCAAAACCAGCTGTTGCCAGGAGACTAAGGTCAAGAGAACAGAATCAGACCCGAAGTCTCAAAATTAAGTCCAATACTGAGGTGACTGTCACTTTACCTGGAAGAATCAATCTTAGTGACAGGAGAGTTCACAACACTCTACAAAATGGAATCAGCAAGAAGACGGACTAGAATCCAGCCCTCATGCATCTTATTTCAAAATAACTTATGTATCACTTATAGATCAGGTTTATGAGATTCTTTGGGTAAAACAGAAAAATGTCAATTCATCAAGTTAAGTCCACAGAAAGGAAGTGATCCTTTATAGTAAAAAATTATAGCAGGCCTCTCCTACTTATGCCCCTTAGGTCTGAAAAGCTGCTGTTAACAGTCCAAGGCCCCTGGGATGTTCACCTCTGATTCAGCATCATTAACCCCTGCCCTCTGCTCTACAAATCTCTTTTCTCCAGGAGGCTGTCCAGATAGCAACTTTTTCCTTAGATCAGGACACAAATTACTCCTATGGGGCTTGGAGAGTAAATGTTAATGTATTACTTACCTGTGGGACAGTCTGCTACATGATGTGTAGTACCTTCATTCATCAGTTAGAAAGATGCATCTCGGCTACTGCTTTTATGCCACAAGAATGCCAACCTCATCTCAGTATTTAAAAGTAAAGGTTAGCAAACTTTTTCATAAAGGGCCAGGTAGTAAATATTTTAGGCCCGTGGGACATTTGTCACAACTACTCAACTCTGCTGTGGTACGGCTAAAGCAGCCATTGACATGTATACAAATGGGCACAACCGTGTTTCAATAAAATGTTATTTACGAAAGCAAAAGTGGTGGTGGTGGTAGTGGGGTCCTGGATTTGTCCCTCTGGCTATATAGTGTGTCCACCCCTGATATAAACCAACCAAGCACACTCTGAAACAAAACTGTCCCACAGTTTTCTTAAGTTCTTTTCCTTTTTTAATGCCTGGTTCAATTCCAGTTTTCCTCAGCAAATGTGCATCAATTGTTTACATGTAAGAGATGTTTCCCACAATGAAACCTTATGTACTTCTCTGGGCCCCACTGCTCTGTTTCCTCTGAATAAAACACAGATTTGTAGCCTTTCAGAGAATAAAGGCTCCTTTTAGAAGCCGATGAAAGCTTTAAATACCAATAAAAATGCACATACGGATACACATAATTTTCTACCCAATTACATCGAGTTCACAGACACCCTGAAATTTGCTGGAGGTGAGGGCGATATGTCCAAGGACTTCAGGTTTGCTTGTGTCTTATCTCTCGAGTTAGTTACTTACTGACTGTTGCCTAACAATTACCTTGAAGCTTGACAGCTTAAGATAACAAGCATCTCACAGTTTCTGAGAGGCATGAGTCTGGAAACCTATCTGGGTTGGTTTTGGTTCAGTTTCATGAGGTTACAGTCAAGATGTCAGCGGGGGCTACGGTCATCTGAAGGCTGGTCTGGGCCCCCAGTGTCCTCTTGCTGGCAGCCAGTGATCTGACACAGAGCAAGGAAGAATCCACTGTGTCTTTCATGACCCACTGTCAGAATTCACGCTCTGTCACATCAACTTTGTTCTATTCATTAAGTCCAGACCACACCCAAAGGACAAGGGAATTAAACTCGACCTTTTAAAGGGAGGAATAAAGAGTTTGTGGACATACTTTAAAACAAACACACACCTTCAAAAACCTAATGATACCAGAAGGTGGGATTATATTTAATCGGCCTGGAATACCTCACTGTTCCTAGCATCATGTTTAATAAATACTTGCCACTGACTCATTAATACACCAAGTTAGGCCAAAATAAGGTAGTTTTTCATAATAATCCTGTGAATGTGGTAGCAAATCATTTTTTAGAAGTATCTAAATAGAATCTTTAATTATTGAACTTTCACAAATGAATTAAACTATAAAATGAAGAATGGATGAAAATCCCTGAGCTATGCTCTCACAGCTTACAAGTAAATCTTCTTCCCAAAAGAATTTTGGCTAAGGAAGATCTTATATAAGAAGGTAAAAAGCATAAGTTTTGTGGATAAGAAAGATTTATCATTTTTAAAATTAAAAAATAAAAAAGAATGAAAGCATAGCAATCTGTAACCAATTAAGATTTACCTTCCAGACGGGCAAAACAAACAAACAAACAAACAAACAAACAAACAACAACAAAACTCTCTTCCCCTGAACATATCCTAAAAACCCCACTTTTGGAATTTTCTCTCAAGGTTTTTCACCAAGGCTCTGATTATCTATAGACCTGCAAAGCACACAGCCCCAGGAGGTAGAGCTGCTAGGTATAATCAATATGGTTGCAGAGAATTAGGTGTACAAGTCACATTAGCATTAATTAGTGTCACCTGCAAAACTCCCAAGTGCATCAATAAAAAAATTAAGATCTTCATGTATAAAAACAGTTGTAAGTCAACTTTTTTAAATTAAATTTTCTTTTGTTTCAATACATTTCAGAGGAAACATGCACAGAGAATATATAAATATTCCAAGATGTCAAATAAGCCCTCCAACATTTATAGGTCACATCTTCAAGGTAAAGAAACAAGATCTATAGTCAGTCTGTCTCTGTAAAAACATCTGCCTTCTTTTGAGAAGGGAGAATAAAGTAAGAGAAACTGAATTTCCTAATGGAAGTGTGAGCTAGATGCAGTATGATAACTTTGGGACAGTTGGTTACATCGCCACCTTTTCTCCTCCTATATGGGATGTGGGCACTCTGGTGAGTAACACTTGGCTGTCTGTGTACTTGCAAAACAGATCCAGTAGCTGTACTTCCTCACAGGCCTGCTGAATTCTAACTACGGTCCGGAGAACACACCACGACGGACAGAGTCCAACATGAGAGGCTGGTGTGCACAGTGATGCTGTTGAACACATTTTGCATTACATACCATTCCAGAAATTGCTTCTATTTGAGGCCTTTACTAAGAACTAACTTTGTCTTTTGGGTATTTTTCATGAGTCACCAGGTAAGTGGTGATGCTCTTCAAAACACATAATACTAGATATAGATTAGTCCCATCCATAGGCTGTAGGTTTTGCAAGAGCAAGGTTTTGGAGCTTTTATTCACTAAGGTGATACACCATCTGTTAGTTGAATGCATGAACAAACAAATACATAAACCTCCCACCTTATCTGTCAGGGTTCTTATGAAAGTGTGTTAGCAAAATACAATCCAATTTTAAGTGGTTTAAAACATATTAACCTTAAAATTGAAAATAAATATAAATGTTCTGATGAATTCCCTTCCATTGCTGTACAGGCAATTCTCAGAAACTATCAACACATGACTGCCCTGCTTTAATCGATTTCTTTGCTGGATGTAACCAGGCTATACTTGGCAGACACTGACACCCACTGGCTGGCACAGAAAATGGCTCCATGTGTGAATATACATTCTCCAATTTCCTTCTTCCTTAAACTCTCATTTTCCAACTTTGGTTCAATTAATATCAGAAGATCTCCCTTTCTATAGTCACTCTGCTCTACTGATACATACGATCTTCTTGTGCAGTTTCTCAAAAGTATGTTCTTTGGACCTAATGTTCTATGAAAATGGGTTCCGTGAACATGTCAGATTTCTAATTGCTGAGTACTATATGTTCCTCTTAGTAATTAACAATGAACTTTAGAATATTAAGGTGCTGAGCAGTATAGCAAGAAAATACTTATATAAAATTTCACTGAGCCCAATGATTCACAAATTTGTTTAATGACAAAATAACACTGATAAGCAACAATTACTGCACATTAACAATCTCATTTTGTATTACTTGACTGGCATCTTTATTCTCCAACAAAAAACTTATTAATATCTTTTGAAATATATTCTAGGAAATGCATCCAGGCTGTCTCTTCTTTAACCTCCTGCCTCCATGATCTTTCCACACTTAAGTCTCAGGGCAAATGCTACCCTCTCTATGAAATTTTCCTTAATTAGAATTAATCAGAAAGCCCCTTGTTTGTCTATCATAGGATACAGCATGTACCTTCTAGATTTTTTTGTAATTTGTCAGTTTCCAAGATTAAACACTGAGAAGTAAAAATTCTGTCTTATTTATATTTTTATCTTCTGTATCTTGAAACAGAAAGTTTTACGCACTGGAAGCCTAAGTGAATGTCTGTTGAACTGAATCTGAGGGTAAGCAGTGCATTCATTAAATAGTTGTAGGGAAAAAAACCTAAGCCTTCAGTTTATAAGAGAAACTAACAACAATAAAGAGCTTGACATCACACTCTTTAAAATACTTATGTGTCCCAAAGTTGTGGAATTGTAGAATGTTACATATACCTATCCCCAAAGATAAGGAAATTAAGGGCTAGAGAGGAGGTTGTCACTTGGCTTGGCCATGCAGCTAGTAGTGGAAAATGTGGGACTAGGTGCCATGTCTGACTCCCAGCATAAAATGTCAGATGTCCCGCTACAACTTCTAAGTGCCTCAAATGTTTCAGATTATCTCAAATGGCCTAACAATAACCCCCAACTATCCTTGGGGTTAATAATTTCTGACTGTCTTATTTCAGCCTTATTATTAAATTGAAGAAATACATTTCTACAATGGTATCATGAAGCCCAATGCCCAATGTTTCCACTTAGAAGATAGCATGGTCACTTTGATCTTGTTCTAGGTTCTCTCTATTCTTCTAGGACGTATTTGCAGAGTTATATGTAAAGTGAACTAACAATCTCAATATATCTCAATATAAGCATCTTAACTGTTTATGTAAGAATTTTGCTAAGAACAAGGCATTTGTAAACAATCTCCTACCCTAATGTTCAGTTTTTGCTGCAGTTGTGTTTAAACACAGACCACATGGTTTCACCAACGAGGTAACAAGTAGCTGGGAGCCAAAGTGGATTGAAGGTTTTACAATGACTAAGTGAGTTACTGCCACTGGGAGAAGCAGCACACAGTGAGTGTACAAGTAGCTGCTGGAATTAGGTCCAAAGACGCTCAGGAAAGGATACCAAGCAGGAGACCTAAATGAGAACTCAATATGAAGAGTACTAAAAAGTCAAGTATTTACAAAGGAGCCCAGCGTGTGAGTCAAATGTGGAAAAGAGAAAAGAGGCGATCAGAGCAAAATGGGTCAAAATGATCTGAAGCTATTCATGGGAACATGGTGATATGGAAATAAACTAAGATGGGCTTGGGGGCAGCCAATGAAGACTGGGTTTTGCAACCAGCGGAGAAAAAAAAGAGGAGATACTGAAGTTAGGTTTAGAAGCAGTAGCTAAATTTAGGCTTCATTCGGTAGAGAAAAAGAATGAATTAGTTACTCTTGAGGGCTTACAGGAGGCTTGATGATATAAATATGAAGAGCCCAAAAGTAACGCTTAGTAAATAAATCCATTTCCACCACTATTTTTGCTTTGCAGGAGATGGTTTTAGGTGCTAGCCTGTAAAGACTGACACAAGAAGGACATGTGGCAGACATAATCAGGGTTTTGAAGACAGATCTGTTTTGGAATTGTAAGTCACATCTTAGCTGTGCCTCATTGGGCAAGTAACCTTCATTTCTATGAAGGATGGTAACCACAGCACTTCCCACAGAGATGTTATGGGGATTAAATGATACAGTGTATTAAAAAGCTTCGCACAAGTCTGATGCATAATAAAAGCTCAATCAGTGAAAGTTAACATTATTATTAGATTACTAAAACCATAATATTGATCCTTAAAGACTTTAAAGAGAAGGGGGTTTATATGAAGCTTCAAAACAGAAGGGCACATAAATGCACAGAAAACACAAAAATATTACCCCAAGGAAAAGAAAGTGGGAATGGCAGGCTACACTGTTTATATAAGCCTTATTTCAATTCAGAGACACCTCTATTCAGAAAACGCAATTATATCTCACTCTTGCCTTTGGCTTCAATTATGACCAATATACAGATGACTCACAAATTTATAAATGCAACCCAAATTTTTCATCTGAACTCCAAGTCTATATATTAACTTTCTATTTGCTACTTTCTCTTGAATGGCTCAAACCTACCTCAAACTCAACATGCATAAATCCGAACCTCATGATTTTCTCTCAAAAATTCATTGTTTTCCCTTGTTATTTATCCCAGTAAGTAGTGGTTCATTCCCAAAATACAATCAATCACCAAATATTGCAATATTACTTACTACATATCTCTCAACTCTATCTCAGCTACCATCACCTGCTATAATATTTCTCTTAGGCTTCGGCAAGGGCTTCCGATCTGATCTACCATATCCAACTGTTCTCTAGATGGTTTCCAGAATAATTTTCTGAAGCATAAATTAAACCATCTAACCCTTCTCTCTAAATAAAACCTGTAATAGATTCTTATTGTTCATAGGATAAACACAAAGACAAAGCTCTTTAAAATGCCCTTTAGGATCCTCAGTTGGTCTGGCTCCTCCCTACCCTATCCCTGTTTCTCACTTTCTCCAGTAAAGCTACTTTGGACTTTGGCCTTTTCCCCACTCACTGTGGTCTCTCCCACCTGGGGTCCTTTTGCACTGCTTGCCCCCTTGCCTCCAGACTCTTCACACAGTTAACTCTTTCTCATCCTTCAGACAGCAGTCAAGCCTCAGCTCTTCCTGGAATCGTCTCCTGACCTGGTTGGTCTCCCTATGATTTGCTCTCACAGGACCATGAAACTCTCTTTCATAGCACTATCAGGTTGCAATTTTACATTTATTTGTCCTTCCCACTAGACTCTAATAAGGCCTATGATGCAAGACATCAGGTCTCTTTTGCTCAATATTGTATTCACAGAACCTAGCAAAGTATCATGCATTTAATAAGTATTGTATTTGTTGAATAAATGAATGAATACCTTCAAAACCTGAGGCTGAAAATTTTTGTTTCATGTCCAGATTCAATGGATTCTTGAAATCCAGTCTCTCTTGTCCAGTGCCACTGAAAATGCCTTCTTCCCATTACATCTAAATTGCCTAAAACAGCCTTGTAGGAGAAACCCCTAGCTCTAGCGTGTCTCCATTCACCCTATCTATGTAAACCTGACAGGTTGCTGGGGCAACATCTTCTCATGGGCAATCAAGATGGTAATAGCAAAGGGGATCAAGTTAAAAAAGAGACTGCACAAGGAAAGAGATGCTTGAAACCATTCCATTTGAGGATGTTTAGCTTGCAAAAGAGAAAATCTAGGAGCAGGTGTCAGGTTATTTGAATAATTGAACACTGCCATGTTCAAGAATCAGCCGATTAATTTTTGGTAGCTCTGGGTGAGAGTTTCCAGGAGGCAGATTTTAGCTCAATGAAAAGAAGACCATTCTTGCAATTAGAACCATCTCACTGTGGTCGATGCTTTAAGTAGTAACTTTGCTGTGACCCAGTGAATTCAAGCACAGTCTGGTGAAATGCTTAGCAGAGAACAGTTCTCCAATTTTTTAAAAAATCAGCTGTGGAACCCTTTCTTCAAGCAAAAGCTTTTGAGGAGAGCCTAATATGATAAACAGATACATGGGAACATCTCTGTAGGTAGATGACTGCTCCCCCCATTCCAACCCCTTTTCAAGTCGCACACCACTCCATCATCAGCAGCCCACTCCCAGGCATCTACTACATAAAAACATGCAGGATTTCCCTACCCAGCCCTTTTCAGCTTTTACTGGGGGGGGGGGGGGTGTAGAGGGGAGTATTTCCTACCTTTTTTCCATTTTCTTTGATTCAGCAAAGAATACTCTTTTCCATGAAACTCTGTTCCTCAGCATGTATGTAGATTTTGGTCTTTTGAAAGAATTTTGTGTGTGCACATTTATCATGTTGCCTTAACTTTACTGTATTTCCCTTTAGGGTAGAAATCTTTGTTCTTCTGCTTTGGGGTCACATATAATACCAAATACAGTAGGAGGTAATAAAAAAGAGAAAAACCCAAACTGCTGTGATATAAAAGGTTAAGACAACTACTTTAGGTCTCACTCATAAAAACACCTGACACATGATTAGGGAACACACAAAATCGATGAAACAATTTCATATATACACCCCCCTTCCTTCTTTCATCTGATCCCTGGCCCCTCCCCGCTTTTACCCTCACAGGTCATGGCTATACTTGTCTCACATTTGTATTTCAGAAGGAGGAAATCAGATCCCCCAAGAATGTAATCTCAAAAGATGAGTTGCTTTTCACAGAAAACCTGCTTTGACTGGAATCTATAGGGAAAAAGCTTACATTTTTTTATGTCATGGTCTTACTTCCTCTATCTTTAATGATTATAAATGAATTCATGGATAGTACAGGAATTCCAAATACAATAAGTTTGAATTTAGGCCACTGTGCTTACACAGTCCACTCAAAGGAGGGATTTGTACCAATTATTAACGAAAGAAGTGTGTGTCCAACTTGCTTCATAATGAAGAATGGTCTCGAGATGAATAAGTCTTGGTAATAATATGGTACCGGCTGACAAATGTGTGAAAAGTGCTTTCCAAGGAAGCATTTACATTTCCCAGAGGTATCTAATTATGTTCCTGTATTTTTAGATGAATTCCCTTTCAATGGATTCCTGTTCTAAGAAGCTAAGGCAATGGACTGCTGAAAAAAACCACACTGTACCATTAAATTCTGATCTATTAGATCAGACATGGACATACTATAAATCAGAAGTTTCTGCCACTGATGTTCCATGTTAAGATGCATAAATATTCTCTAAATATAGTACATGGCAAGCAGTACACTTTAGGGAGTGATCAAAATGCCGACACATTCTAAACTCTAGGGAAATTGCTCTTGAGGAAGAATAGGCATTTATAGTAACATTTCAGATCTCCTAGAATTTTATGGTGAGGGACTACATGATAAAAAAGCTCTGAATTTGGAATCATAGCAACCTGGCTCCAATTCTGGCTCTATCACCAACTAACAAACTGATTATACTTATTTCTCTTATTGTTCCTCTGTTCCTCACTTATAAAATATAAGATTTGGATATTCGTATAGGAAATTTGAGTTTATTGTATTCTGCAAAGTAAATGTCCCTAATTGGAGTGCACGGACAATGTCACCCTGTGATTCCTTTATGGGGAAGTAGAAGACACTTCCTTGAGATGGTTTAATAAAGTGTTCTTTAGGGGTTTCTGACACTTACTATTTCATTCATTCATTTGCATATTCATTCATTCAAGCAACATATTCACACACTATCAAAATAAGTTAACATGAAGCATTTTAGCAAATTATGCAGTTATCAAATAACAAGTCTTGGATATTCTGCTGGATATAAGATTAGCATAAATTAACATTTGGTTTGTTTTATGCTTTTATTAATCAAAAGAACAAATTCCTCTAACTCACCTCAAAACTACCTACTTTTATTTCCAAATTACTTCAGGCAATGAGTCTCTATCTCACCAGGTACAGAGCATCAAAATCAAGAAGAGTTTGGCAATGATTTCTTGGATTTCACACCAAATACCATTTCCAGAAAGTTGTGGGCTATGACACCCAGAGGGAAAAGATAGACATAGCTTGATTTTAGGAGATAATGTAGAACAGGGTTCCTCCACTTTGGCATTACTGGCATTTTGGGCTGTATAATTCGTTGTTGTAGGGGGCTCTCGGATGCATTTACGATGTTTCAGAGCACTCCTGGCTCTACCTCCTAGATGCCAGTAACCCTCCCACCCCACCCATGCCAAGCTGTGACAACCAAAAATGTCTCCAAACATTGTCAATGTTCCCTGAGGCGAAAATTACTCCCATCTAGAGAATATGAGGCCACAGGTGAACTGATGAATTAGCAGAATTAAACTGCGGAAGTTAGAGTCCGAAGCTAATAGGTTAATATTTAGTATCTAAACTCTGATATGCAAACTAAAGAATGTGAGTTGTAGGATGTTTGTAGGCAAAAGGAGGGGGATAAAAAAAATAGACTTCAAAATGTTAAGAGACATGTGTTGTGTGTGTATTGCTAGAAAGAAAGAACATTCTAAAAATATTACCTGCCACTTTTTTGTGTGTGCTCAAGGAAATAAAACCAGAGTTACATTTGTGATTTTCCTCTTTTAGACTGCCATCTGGTAATCCATACTTCCGCTAGAATAAAAATTCTAGCTAATTGGACTAAAATAATTAATGCACCACCCCATGTGCCAAAAATATGCCAGGGAGTTTACAGTTTGGTTTGCTCAGTCATGCCTAAAAAGAATGAAACTAATGTCCTTAAAAGACAAAAGTAAATAATTCACATGATACTTACACAATTTGGTGAAATTCCCTTCCTACATTTGGGGGACACAGAGTCAAACAATAGCAGCAAGAAAAGCACAACAAAAAGTAGTTACATAAAACAGGCACACTGAAGTAATCAAACTCACTTACTGCACCTCAACTCATCCCCAAGACATAAAGAGTTAAAAAAAAAAAGTTCACTAATCACATAGAGCAAAACACAACCTACAATAGTCATCATATTTCCGGTGTCAGTAGGGATTTGTTAATAATGAATACAAGGTTCAACTCCATAGCTAAATCTACTGCCACTTCCTTTTTCTTAATACCCGAAACTTGTCAAAAGACAAACTGGCACATCCAGACTAGTATATCCTTTGAGTTCTCTTTCACTAATCCATAAAGGCAGGTTACGGTAACGAAAACCTACAGTTATCAATAGATGAACAATAATTATTGAATACGAAGATAAACAGAAAACCATGTACCATTCATGCAACACATGTTTTATTAAACGTAAACATACGATGTATTTTTCGAGTACTTCTGTAAGAACTCACCTAGATGTAGTAATGAGCAGACAGGCAAGTCCTGGCTTACATGGAATTTACATCCTAGTGTAGGAATTCTAGTGAAATCATCAAACATTTGGGAAAAGCAACATCATGAAGTACCAAACACAAAATCTCTTTTCAAAAAGAAGAAGTAACATCCAGGAAAAAGAGTCAATAAAGAAAAAAAAAAAGACTTTAAGTGTAATTACTATTCTCATAGATATTGAGAGAATATTACAAGAATATTGTAAGATAAGAACAGGTTATGACATAGAGATAATTTTGAATAAACACTTATTTAGATTCATCTGTATGAAATCTTGGAAAACTAAAGATAAAGAGAAAATCCTAAAAGCTTTCAGAGAGATAAAATAGGTATAAAAGATTCTCAGACGTTCACGGATTGACTACAGTTGAAATTTTAAAAAACTGTTAGAGCATATTCTTCAATTCAAACAATGAAACAAAAAATATTGACTAAAAAATAAATTACAGAAAATACACACATTATTATTTATATGTATTTTTAAAACATTAAGCAATATTATTATGGAAATAGACTTATACATTAAAAATATAAAAAACATTTATGGTCATAATGCATGAATGTAAGTAAGAGGTAAGCAAATGAGGTAGGGCTTTGACTTAATATTTCCTTACGAAGAAACAACCACCATCATTAGAATCACAGATGATCTCAACATAGGGGAGCTAGCATGTGAGGGAGGAAGCAAGACAAGAAATGTGAAACCTTCTTAAGAGTCTTTTCTTGTTCTAGTGAAGAGGATGGATGCTAATTAAATCTAGATATCGATAGTAAAAGAATAAGTTTAAGTATGTGTTAAAAATGTAAGGTTAGGGACGGCTGAGTGGCGCGTTGGTTAAGAGCTGGCTTGGGATGCCAGAGGGCCCCGGTTCAGATCCCATATATGAGGGCCAGTGACACTGCCCTCTACAGCTAAGATGCTGAACAACAGCTCAACCTGGAGCTGGGCTGCTGTGAGTCTCTGGCGACGGCATAGGCTGCAGCCCCTGTGGCAGTGGGTTGCCATGGGCTACCGTGTGTAGCCAGCAGCCACCATGAGCGGCAAGCAACCGGCCGTCCAGAAGCCGGCGACTGATCTGCCTCGCCCGGGAAGAGCGCAATGATGGTGCCAACTTGGGCCAGTGAAGCAACATCCTCCACAACTAGACTGAAGAACCAAAGGACAGCAACTTGTCTGTTCCCCTTCCCCCAATTCCCTAGCACTGTTCCCATTCCCCCAATACCCCAATAAAAATCTTAAAAAAAAAATAAATTTAAGGTTAAAAGGCCAGCTGAGTGGCTCAGTTGGTTAAGAGCTCGCTCAAGAGTGTGAGCTCTGAGCAACAGGGTCACCAGTTCGATTCACAGCCCAAGCTGAGCTGCCGCTGAGCTGCCAACAGGTGGCAGGATGGCTCAGCTAATAAAAAAAAAAAAATTTAAGGTTAATGACTAAAAATCATTTTGAAATAGGTAATTTTTACTTCCAAATCATCAAAGGAAAGAAACGACACAGAGAGAAGGCAACCAATGTAAAAGATAGCAGAATAAGTGCAACTAAATCAATACATGTGAATTAATTTAATTAACTATTAAAATAAGTTGTCAATTGGAGTTTTAAAATATTCCAACTGCATGCAGTTTACAAGGTATATGGTAACAAGACACAGAACTAAGATAAAATAACAAATGGCAGCTGAAAATAAAGAAATAGAAATAGATATAACAAATGAACAATTAAAATAAGAAAATAAATATAGCAATATTAATATCAAGCAAATTAGAATTAAAGGAAAATATCACCAAATGGAAGGAGAGCTAAATCTCTTATTGATAAAATATGTAATTAGTCAAGTTGTCATGTCACAAATCTTAATGTACCTAGTGATATAGCTTCAAAATACATAATGTAAAAACTCATACCAAAACGAGAAGAAAATTACTTTTCCATAAGCATACTGTGATATTTAACACACCATTCTCAAAAATCCACATCTCAAACAAATAAAAAAGGTGAATATAAAAGGTTTTAATAAACAGGACTATATAAATCTACATATACAAAGGTATACACACACATATACATGCACACTAGCAACTGAGAATATAACAAATTAACAGGTTAAAAGCTGACTATCAGAACACATACGCGCGCACACACACACATACACACACACAAAAAGCTCAACGAAGTCCCCAAAGCATCAAATAAGCTACATTGTCTGATCATGCCTCAATAAAACACAAGGATAGTCAAGTAAACATTTCATTTAGATTGGCATCAGATGGGCAAACATCTAAATGGCCGTTTGGGTAAGGGTGCAGGGAAATGGACATGTACAGAATCTTCAGGAGGGAATATACATTTGTAATGCTTCTTTTGTAAAACAATTTGATATTATCTATCAAAATTTTAAATATCATACTCTGACTCAACAATTCTACTTCTAGAAATCCTTCTTACAAAAACAGTACACATACTCACAAAACAAATGTACAACAATATATAGTGCAACACTACTTACGGCAGTGAAAAAGCGGCAACGCAAATACCTACCAAGAGTACAATGGTGAAATTACTTATATTACTTCCATTTCGTCAAATGCCAAGCACTGACATGGAAAGAACCTCCAAGGCAGTATTTTTTTTTTAAGTGTAAAAAACATACATGTATCATTCAAATTATGTTAAAACGCAAGGTAACAAACAGAAAAGGAGTGGAAGAGTACACAACATACTTTTTACTTCTGGAGTGGAAAATGATGGAGAACTCCCATATTTTACTTTATGTGTGTCTCTACTGTCTGAATATTTTATGATTTATAGTGCTTGCATAATACAAAAAAGAAAAGACAAGCAATTATTTAATAATTTTTCTTATTTACTTCCCAGAAAAAGGCTGGGATCTTTCTGTTCTTAGGACGAATTTGAACACATTTAAGAGTATAGGACAAGCACAGACTTCCAATCTGTTCAAATAAGAACACTTTCCGTCTCCTCCGCCGGGAATGCTCTTCCCGCTGCTATGGCCTCCTTTAAGTTTTCCAGTTAAACAGCATTCTATCTGAGAAATCTTCCTAAGACTTTTCCATATAAAACGACTACCTCTTATACCCATCCCACCACTCTCGGACTACCTCACCTAGCTTTATATTTCATTCGAGTAATTTAACACCTGTGTTAGTGTGCTTATCTCTAATTGGGGGTGAGAACAGTGCCTACCCCACAGGGGTATTGTTAGGCTTAAATGAGCTAGAAGCCCTTAGATGAGTGCTGGGCTCACCGTAAGAGCCACTTTAGGCTTCGATTTTTTTGTCTGTTTTGTTTATGGTCTGCCTTCCCCCTATTAGAATGACAGCGTCAGGAGGCACGGACTGTGTTTTGTTTACTATTGTATCAGGCATGCCTGGAAAGCGACTATCAGTAAACGTTCAGAACGTGGAAGCCTGACTTAGTACTGCAGCCATATGTACAGACAGCTGAGATCACAAGAAAAAGACCAATTGTTTTCAGTAAAAGCAAGCTTTCTGCACATTAGCATGAGTCATCTGTCATACTTCAACCTACTTTGAAAGTATAACACTTAGCAATGTGACTCCTAGAAGCTTCAAGTATGGAAGCGGTACATACAGTACCATTTAATTAATTTTTTAACACCAACGTGGCAACAGAAACTAAAACATAATGTGGAATGAGTAAACAGAAGCACAACTTACTTTGCATTCCTGCTTGGGATGCATGGCTGGTAGAGGACCTTGACAGCATTCCAAGCAGAACTGGAATCCGCCTTCAATGTGTCTTCCAACAGGGGAAACTTTGTGATACTTTTGGAACTTCCCAAAGATTCAATCACCAAACTGTCTGAGTTTAAAAGCCAGAGCTAAAGATATGGAGAGAAAAGTCCAAATAAAAGGATATCAACACCCTATCCATATTTCATATCTGTAATTAAAAAAAAATGCCAAACTATAAAAATACCAGAAAAAAACAAAAAGAATCATGTATATAATTATTAAGGACGGTTAAGTTTTTCAAAGCATAACTTTGGTGGAGCAACCGACATGATAAAAGTTTTAAAAAATGAAAATAAGACAACCAACTTGGAGAAATAATTCATATGTAACCAAGTTATTATCTATAATGTATAGCACTCCTATAAATCTTAACAGTTTCTAGAAACAAAAAATAAGAAAATTACAAATCTCCCTAGTACACAAATATCTTTATTGTGGGCATGTTGATCCCAAATTATAACATTCAAACTAAATATTCCATATACTGGTAAAATTACCATTCAGTAGCTTTTGATAGAAATTATATGGACTTGGACTTACAGAAGAATGGGGCTGCCATAATGGATGGCCAGCTACAAAGCCATACCTAATAACAACCTCTATCTCCTTTCTTTTAACTACTTTGTTTATTACCTTTTGAGTTCCTTGAAGGCATTTTTGCTCTATCCTGAGTACCTGGAACAGTGCCTTTCAAATAAAAAAGTGTTCAATATATGTTGACTAGTGAATAAAACAGATAAGTGGCAGAGAAGAGACTTGGGCCCTGATTCTTGGATTTTTGCAGAAAATTCTTTTCTGCAGCACATTATTTTAAATGGAAACAGTGTAACAGTAGATGCTTGTGATACATGTAGGGGATGATTCTGCTTATTGCAAGAGCCTCTTCTCCAAAACTTGGCTCTACTTCTCAAACATCAAAGCGTTGATACCTGCCCTCCCATGTTCACTGCAGCACTATTTGCAAAAACCAACATGTACAAACAACCTGAATGCGGATGAATAAAGAAAATGTGGCACATATATACAATTAAATATTATCTTAAAAAAGAAGGAAATCGTGTAATATGTGAAAATACGGATAAACCTTGAGGGCATTACACTGACTGAAACATGCCAGAAACAGGAGGATACACACTGTATAGATTCCACTTATATGAGGAATCTAAACTAGTCTAACTCACAAAAGTAGAGAATAGAATGGTGGTAGCCAGAGGCTGGGGAGAGGGAGAAATGAGGAGTTGCTAATCAAAGGGTATAAAGTTTCAGGTGGGCAAAATGAATACATTCTGGACATCTGCTGTGCAACTTTGTGCCTATAATTAACAGTACTGTTAATTAAAAATCTGTGAAGAGGGTAGCTCTTAAGTGTTCTTACCACAAAACAAATAAACAAACAAAAAGAAACATGTATAAGAGTATCGAACAGAAAAAAAAAAAGGTGAGAGACAGAACTGTGTTATACTAACCAAGAAATGCCATTAAAAACTGAGAGTGGAAAACTTTATTTTGTGGTATGAGTTTCTAAAGAGCAGGAATCAGGTTTTATTTCTCTCTATATCCCTAATATTTAGCACATGAAGGTACTCGATCATTTGTTATTAAGTAAAGAGAGTTTGATTTGTGAATTAAACTGCTATTAAAAATTCATTTTTTTACTATTATTTTATTCTTTTTTAATTTTATTAAATTTATTGGGGTGACATTGGTTAGTAAAATCATAGAGGTTTTAAGTGTATAATTCTATAATACATCATCTGTATATTGCATTGTGTATTCAGCACCCAAAGTCAAATTTTTGATCAATTATTTTCTAGACCTGAGAATTAGGGAAAAAGAACAACAAAAACTAAAGAATTTCAGAGACTCTGGATTGCTCGGCTACAAAAAGCAAGGTGAAATAATTTCTTACCAAGACGTATGCTTTGCCGTCGTGACCTTGAATACTGAATCTAAAAGTGCTTCTAGCAGAGGAGAGTTCCACCAGACACTGGGCGATAATACTCTGTACAAACTGAGACCTGTTTGAACAGAAATCAATTTTCACAATGTGCCTCTCATAATAACTCTAACTGGCAAGATGAGCCAAAAATACTCACAGTGTAACTAAAAGGCAGAGGCATGTGCATGCTAGACTTTTCTATATGCTATCCATTCCTTCACAATCTGCGCTAATGCAATCAATATATTTTAATGTAATTGTGTTTGCTCTAGTCTTCTTATATCCTATTCTCCAATCCTTAATACATTTTCCATCCTACACCTAACTATTCCCTGCTACTGAATAAAAAATACTATGTTAGATAAGTCAATATTCCATTTGTACTTTAGCACCTTAAACAGTGAATAGCTAAGTTAAAAGAGGTGAGAAATCTCCTCCCAAACATTAGACAATATTATCTACCATATTTTCCATTTGGATCCTCTCAAAGTGTCAGATCTGAGAAACATAACAAAGGTCTTTATAGGAGGATAAAGTTCAAGGTTATGTGTAGATTACCATAATTTTTAGACATCAATAAGTGAAATGAAATAAAAACATACGAATATTATAGCTAACTTCTTGTAAACTAAAAAGAGTCAAAGAAAAGAAAAACTAATGGATTTAGTGGCTAAGCACCATTTTTTTAAAACACAGGAGTCATGTGAAAACTGATCCATGTTTCAAATTTTAAATTAGTCAAATTAAAACCAGAAATAATTGTTCAAAAACCTATTGATGATTAGGTATAAGACCTTGAATATCTGGCACATAGAAAGCACAAAAACCTTTCAGAATTAGATGTATAGTATATATGAGCACATTTGTCTATACCATTATGTAAGCAAACCATAAATAAATCCTGAAGTCTTTTACGTGTGTAGTTTGGTTCAACTAACCTTGCCAAACAAAGAGAGGTATAAATAAAAATAAATTCCCAAATAACAAACTGTACCTATTTTTTCCTACATTTGAAATTACAGAATAAACTTAATGTGCTATTTGTACCTTGGTATGATGGGAAAATTTCTCTCAGATGGCTGAATCATTATCTCTGTCATATAAAACTTAACAATTTCTAGAAACAAACAAACAAAAAATTACAAATCTCCCCAATACACTAATATTTTTATTGTGGGCATGTTGATCCCAAATTATAACATTCAAACTAAATATTACATATACTGGTAAAATTAGCATTCAGTAAAACTTTTTAAAAATGACCTTGTTTAAGAAGACAAAGCATTGATGATTACAAGGAGACAGCCCTGAGACTTAGACAGCTTGATGTGATTTCAGAAGAGCCTGCCCCACATGAATCTGGTGCAGTAAGACTCTGCTCACACATACAGAAGGTTAGAAAATTTAGTCACATCACAGCTATAGCTCACTTATTCAGAAATTAGTCATTTGATTTCCTTATTTCAATAAGTAGCCACAAACCTAGAAGTCACTGAAAAATGCTTTTTAATCATAGCATCTCAAAGCCCTTACACAGATGCTGTGAACCTCATATTCGTATTTACCCAGAATTTCACTGAAATTACAAATGTATAATTCCCACCAAATTTGGTAATCTGATTACTTACTTTACAGAAAACTTTAAGTAGTGAACTAAATATCTAATAGAAAGAAATATAAATGCAATCAATTTGAGTTTTTACAAAATACATGAAAAGTGTTTGCTTTCACTAATAATGGAGGAAATGCAAATTAAAATGAGGTATTTTTTCGCATCAGGCAAATGAAATAATTTTAATGATAAGGTGCAACTCTGATGAAGACATGGAGAAATGGATACACATTCACATACTGCAGTCAGAATTGAAAATGAGAATAGATTCATGAAAAGCTACCTGGTGGGACAGCCGAGTGGCTCAGTTGGTTAAGAGGTCGCTCATGAATTTGAGCTCTGAGCAACAGCGGTTCGATGCCCAGCTTGCTGAGCTGCCAACAGGTGGCAGGATGGCTCAGCTTAAAAAAAAGAAAAGAAAAGAAAAGCTACCTGGCAAAGTTCTTAAAAGTATGTATATAGTTTGACGCCATAAACACCTAAGAGTTTACCTCAAAGAAATACTCATAGATATCTGCAGAAATTGATCTATAAAGACACTCATAAAAATATTAATAGGAAAATACTGAAAACAAATTAAATGTCTAAAAACTGAAGATGACTGGGTTAAATAAACAATTATACATTTAGGGAAGAAAATTCTAGGCAGTCATTAAAATAGTGTACAAAATAATTTTTAATTGTTTTAATAAAATGGAAAGTTGTTCCTAATATTTTCTGAAAATGTTTTCAATTGCTCGATATAACCTAGAGAAATAGGCAAAAAAAATAAAATCAATAGTTTAACAGGTTATTATATATCTAGAGCCATAACAAATATATTTATTTCTCCTTGATCAATTTTCATTTTACTATTTTGAAGTCATGCTATTAGATGCAGAATTGAACCATTTAACATTATGAAGTATCCTTTTTATGCCAGCTGTTAAAATATAATTTAATTTCATAATTTTATTCCCACAAGGTATTATTGTTTTATACAGTTAATATTCATTTAGTGTCACCTACATATTTACCAGTTTCTTTATCAATCCTTCTTGTAAAAGATTTTAATAAAATAATTTATCTGGGATTATTTTCTTCCTGATACTGATATACAGGTAGAATTTCTTTTAATAAGAAACCAACTATTAGAGGGGAATTAGCTCAGGTTTTTTTTAGTCAGAAAATATATTTATCCTTGTCTTGATTCTTTCATACCAGGGTATTTTCATCTGAGATAAAATCCTACCTGGGTTGACCTTTGTGCACAATGACACTTGATTCCACTCTCTT
Organism: Hipposideros armiger; assembly: GCF_001890085.2. Classification (NCBI taxonomy): domain Eukaryota; kingdom Metazoa; phylum Chordata; class Mammalia; order Chiroptera; family Hipposideridae; genus Hipposideros; species Hipposideros armiger. The sequence continues at coordinate 301,511 of NW_017731530.1, forward strand.
TAAAATTCCATTACTGTTGTTCCCTTGAAGGTGATCTGTCATTTTTCTTTGGTTGCTTTTAAGATTTTCTCTTGGTTTTTCATTTTTCTGCAGTATCACTCTGATGTATCTAGCTATGAATTTCTTTTTATTTATCTTACTTGAGCCTCATTTAATTAGAATTCACTGGACTTTTTGAATTGTTGTTTTCATCACTTTTGTAAAATTCTCAGCAATTATTAGTTTAAATATTGCCTATGCTCCATTCTATTTCTCTTTTCCTTCCAGAAGTCTGATTAAACACACGTTAGATCTTCTTGGTGTGTTTTACGTCTCTGACTCTCTCTTCTATATTTTTTGCCTTCCCGTCTCTCTGTGCTGGATTACAGATTTTTCTTCTCATCTAGCTTCTGTTCATTAATTCTTTTCTCCAACTTGTACTGTGCTGTTAAACCACCAAGTTTTAAATTTCAACTATAATACATTTTTATAGAAATTCTATTGTGAATCTTTTCCAAATATGCTTACTGTTATAGTTTCCTTTTCAATATATTCAAACTTGTCTTTATATTGTTAAAAATAGTAAGCATAGCTGTTTTACAGTTTACATCTGACAATTCCAATAACAGAAGTCTGTTTCTAGTCTTTGCTGTTTGGGTTGTTGGAAGTTCTTGTTAGTGAAAATCTAGTTTACTTGTTTGCTTATTTATCTTTGGTTATATGGTGACCACTGCACTTGACAAATTATTTTGGGGAATCACATGAATTTTACAATGAAGGTACTTTCCTCCACAGATGATTGCTTTTGATATTGCCTGGCACATGGTGCTATATCTATTATAAGGCAGATTAACCAAGTTCAAGACTTGAAATTCCCTAAAGACCCAAAGGATTGATACCTGTCTATAACTCCATTGGGCTGGTCCACTTCTGATTCACTATGAGGCTATGGTCCTTTAGGATCTCATATGGTTGTGCAGACAATCACCTGCTAGGTTCTCATCTTGTGTACCCTTTGATTTCTGTTCTTATTTATCAAATCAATCTACATAAAGGCTATAATTTTAGAGAATTCGAAAATCATACTTTTTACACTAACCTCTTTTGAGTTTGCTTTTGTGGTAATTTACCCACATATTTTCCATTTACCTTGCTCGTCATTCCTTCTGTGGATTACATTTATCATTTGATAGCTCCCGCTTTGGCCTGAAGAACTTCCTTTAGCATTTTTTGCAGAGAAGGTTTGCTAGTACCGTATTCTTTCCATCTATTCATATAAAAATATCTTTATTTTGCCTTGATTTTTAAAGGACAGTTTTGCTGGATATAGGATTATTAGTTGGCAGGTATTCCCCCCAACCCATTCAGCATTTGAATATCTCATTTTAGTGTCTTCTGCCTGTCATTATTTCTATAAGAAGTTGGTCTAATTGTATCATGAAATGCCTATATGTGATGTTTCCTCTCTTGCTACTTTCAAGATTCTCTTTTCACCTTGGGTTTTTATCAGTTTATCTAAAATGTGCCTGGGTAGTGCTCTTTGTGTTTATCCTACTTGAGATTCATTGCAATTCTAGAATCTGAAAGTTAATATTTTTCACCAAATTTGCTAAGATTTCAGCCATTTTCTTCTATGTATTTTTTTTTCCTGATGCTTTTTTTCCCTCCTCACTTTCTGAGACTCCAATTACACATAAATTGAAACACAATATTGTCCCACAAATCTCTGAGGTTCTGTTCATTTTTCTTCAGACTTTTTCTCTCTGTTTTTGGATTGGTTAATTTCCATTAATCTATCTTTAGGTTCAATGATTTTATTCCTTCTGTCATCTCAAATATGTGGTTTAGCTAATCTAGTGAATTTTTCTTTAATTACTGTACTTTTCAGCTCTATAATTATCAATTGATTCTTTCTTTGAAGTTTCTAATTTGTTGAGATTTGCTATTAGTTCACTCAAGAGATTTTTACAAATTCTTTGCCATATTCATAAGAGCTGTTCAACAGCTTTGTCTGCTAAATCTAGCATTGTGCTTACTCAGCATCTGTTTATTGAGTGCTGTTTTTTCTTTTAGTATGAATCACTATTTTCTGTCTCTTTGCATGTCTAATAATTTCTAGATGGAAGTACGTATTACATGCAGTGATTCTGAATTTTATTTTGTTCTTTTAAGGGTTGTCGGTTTATAGATAATAGTAGTCAATGAACTAGCCTGAACTCAAACTGTGAAATGTCTTTCCACAGTGTGTAGCCACTAATGGCTCTGCTCAGTGTTATTTTGTTTAGCCTAGCTCCCTAGTGAGTATTTACTATACCTGCATAGTTTAGCTGTCAGCAAATTTGGGGAGAACTTCTGTTTAAATACCTCAAGCCAGTAAGGCTTCCACCTTCTGTTGCCCAACTTGTGTGTGGATTGAGGAATGCAATCCCAGGCACAGCAAACCCGCAGGTCTTCCCATGCTTTTGGTTCTTATTGGACTCTCTGGCATCTACTATGTGCATGTATAGTTTAGCAGTAAGCCAGTGTTGTGTGAAGAGTTGTCATCTCAGCCCTTCCATGGCCCTTTTGCTCCCCAAATTTTGCTCTTTCATTTCTAGTTTCACTTCTGCCTGTCCTGAACCAAATCTACCACCTGTAGACAATAAACCTGTGGCTTTTTTCATCCCCAAGTTCAGGTGGGGAGAATGGCAACGCCCCCACACCAGAAGGTGAAAAATGTGCCATTCTAACCTAACGCAGTAGCAGTTTCTCATAACTAAACCCTTCTCAAATCATTGTTTCATTTTTGTCTTCCAGTTGTTGTCGTAAGAATTTTTTGAACTTGTACAGTCTTATACTTGTTTTCTACAAAATGGAGGTGTCCACTTTCTTGATGCTACCATTTTTGGAAATGATGTCTGCCTAATTTACTTTTAGAGTAGATGTAAAAATAGCTCTCTTACATCATTCCACGCACACTCACACACATTGACCTCCTAACATACTTACGTATTACATCATAAAGATTTTTGGTTAAATCAATATTTAGTGTTTATATATATTATTGTGAGCATGATACCATGGCAATGTTTCCTTTCTTGTTCAATCTTGTTTTCCTGCAGTGCACAGCTACTTTCTTTTCTCATGTATTTAGCTTTCCCACCTTCAGCTAATTCTTCCCATATGAAGAAGAGACTTGTCTCAAGATTATTTGTTACATGTAGTAAAACAAATAAAAGATTTTATCAGTTTCACCTTACAACTGAAAACGTCTTGACTGCAGTCTTCTCTCCCCTTGATCCCATCCAGGCTGAAATTCCTAGGGCTGCTGCACATGTCTCACCCTGAGACTTCCTTGTCTTGCTCTCCTATGTTGGATAATCTGTTTCCCAAATCCCAATTTTTCTCTTTTGAGTTTAAATCCCTAGTTTTGGTGATAAATACCCTATGGTAGATTCCTAAGTTAAATATACCTTTGAGATCTATATTTTGAAAACTTGTTATTTCCAGAAAATTTATGAAGGTAGTGTTTCACTGTCTTCCTGCTTTCAACATCACTGTAAAGAAGTTCCTTAATTTGATCTTTAGTCCGTTGGTTAGCTTTTTAAGTCATTACATCTTTACTTCTCATAACTAAACATTCTCTGAATTATGGAGGCAGTATTATTTAATTTCTCCAAGGACATTTATTATGCTTTTAAAAGATTTTCTTCTATTTTATAGATAAGTTGTTTCTTCTCAGTGCTTTTACTTTGCTTACTTGATTATTTATTTGCTTTTGTCTCTTTCATGTTGGAAGTTTCCTTAAATAGTTGTTGATTCTCAGCAATCCATTAAGAGGAAGGTAAAAGAGGAAGCTTTTGGGTGTAAGTACACGGCTTGTTATTGCAGGTTGGCTGAACATAAGCCTTTTTTTTGGTTGCGCTACCCCTATAAATCAATATCTGCAAATCATTTCTCCAGTTGGTACTCTTCCATTATTCCAAGAAAGGGTTCTCTAATCTGCTACCTTGAGAATATAAGCAAGTTACAAGTATAGGAGGAGACTCAGGAGTCTTAAAGCTCCATGTATAACCTCTGAATGAATCATCCTGCTTGTATCTAGCCCTTCGTCTAAGACTGCCTTCCCTGTTACCTACTGCCTCCAAATTCTGACCAGATCTGGGGTTCTGCAGCGAGTATTGACTCACTCCTTCCAAAGGATCTTCGGAAGACACCTAGGCTGCAGAACCCCAGATGCAAGTGTGTTCCCACACGTTGTCAGCTTCCAAAACAAAGTTCGCTCAACACCTCTTGTTTACATCATGGTTGTCTCCTCTCTGTTTCTCTTTGTCTCTGTGGATGTACATCTTTTTTTATTCCTTAACTGACATTTTGACAGGGCTTCAGGGAGGAGTGAAAAAATCTCAAAAAACTTAATTCACCTTCCTTATCTTAAATAGATTTCTAAGTTGTTGCTTAAGAGGTTTGCTTTCATTCTCCAAAAGTAACATTGGGGGTAGCATCCTTTACTACTACTACTCATTCTTCCTTTTCTGTTCACTCTGAGCAAGTAAGTACTTACAAGACTTTCATGATTTAAAAAAAAAAATACTACCATCCATCTTCCCTTAAGTATAATGGCTTCCCTTAAATCACATCATCTAATTAATTGTATTAAAAACAATTATTCATGACCCACAAAGTTAACACAGCATGTTTTAGTTCTCTAGATATCTTTAAACTCCATCTTTAAATAGTGACGGATTTTAATTATCGGGATTTGCATTATATTTTGAAGTGGTATAACATATTTTCTATAAAATATAATTAACGTTGTTGGGGAATAGAACAAGGAATAGAGTACAAAACTCAGAATGTGTTTTCTTCCATTTCAACAGGTTCTTTCCCACCACCAGCCCCAAAATACAGCCCTGAGGAAGAGGGCAGCCAAGGAAAGCAAGTTCATTATCTCTGACAACCAACTCTTCTGACTGAGGAGCTATATTAAGAAAAAGGTTCCAATCTTCTTTAAGACAGACCCAAGTACAAACTTTATATTATCATTTTAAATCTACCAAGAGGGTATAAAACATTAAAAATGAACCAATGTCTTAAAGCTCATAACTCAATATTATGTACTGACAGAGGTCAAAATACACAAAATACACAAAGTTCTTAGCATATTGGATGACATGCTAGTTGATGTCTATTTTAAAATGTATCAATTCTACAATATATATTAATCATCTTTCATCTATATTTCCCATAAAATCTCCATCTCCTTCAATTGGTTTTTTAACAAAAAGGCAATCATTTTAGATTTTTTTATTACCAAATTCTTACCTGATGACATGGTCTCTCCCAACGTTACCCTGCAACGCTTACAAATTACTTTGGTATTTGCCTTTGGTTTCTGTAGAACAGAAAAATGTCATTTAAATGTCATTCGGCTTTTCTTAAAAGGAATATATAATTTTAACGTAGTCTCTAGGGTATATATTGAACTTTACATTTTATTTTGCCCTCTACTAAATACTGGGAATACATTTAGTTTGTATGCATAAGTCACATACAGAGGTAATTTTTTTTCAAGTCTAAAGACAGAATAATGAATAGATTGATTTTTCCAAACCTAGCCACTCCTTGATAATCTAAATGTTACCAAATAATTTAAACAAGAAGCACCTAACATTTCAAAAAAGTATTTCCAAATATTCTAATTATTTAGCATTGGCTGATGGTGGGCAACAAAAGCAGAGAGGGTAGGTGACTTGTCCCAACTTATGTGTCTACAAAACAGAAGAACCAGAACTTGAACTCATATTATTTTGATTTCTAGTCCAGTTTAATGTATGTAAAAGTAATCTGTAATTTGTAATCACCCATTAGAAGTTAAAAATAGCTAACCCATTCATATAATTTTATTTTTCCATTTAAGATGTGCATTGCAACAGGAAAGATGGATAGTGTCCTGGGACAAACTCCTGGAACATTCTTTAACTTCAAAAATCCAATTTCATCATTTGGGACACAGATTAAAATAGCTAGCATTCACTTAATTATTAAGCAAACAAAAAATGCTCTGAGATACAGAGAACAGAGGGTGTTTACCAGAGGTGGGGTGAGGGAGGGGTGCAAAAATGAGTGAAGGGGGTCAAAAGGTACAAACTTTCAGTTATAAAATAAATAAGTCATGGGGATGTAATGTACAGCATGGCAACCATAGTTAATTACACCATATTTGAAAGTTGCTAAGAGAGTAAATCTTAAAAATTCTCATCACAAGAAAAAAAATTTTGTAACTATGTACTGTGACAGATGTTAACTGGACTTGTGATGATCACCTTAAAATATGTACAAATATCGAATCATTTCGTTGTACACCTAAAAGTAATACAATGTTATATGTCAATTATACCTCAATGAAAAAACTTTTCCTGATTTGCAGTTTGTTGTAAGAGGTTATGTTATAAGCGACAGCACAGTGGTTAAGAGCCCAGAGGCCAGACTTCCCAAGTTCAAATCCCAACTCTTATTTACTACTCATGACCTCGGGCAAGTTAATTACCTTGTTTTGGTTTCCTCATCTGTGAAATGGAGTTAATAATGGTGTTTAACTCATCGAGTTGTTTATTAGCATTTAAAAAGGAGTATTATAAAGCACTGTCCTGGGTACATGGTAACTGCTAGGTGGACATTACATAAATATAATGCCTTTTGGCACACATCATTCAAAAAATGGTCAAAAAAACCCATGCTTCTCCCCAAAGAAACCAACTGTTTGCCTTTTACTGGACAGCCACTGTGCATTAATTAAGAATCTAAAAAAGAATACTCTTTTTGCATCATAGCAATATTTTGTTAAAGCCATACAGTATTTCTCTCACCCAGATATACTGCAACCTGGCAGAAGTCATATAAAAGTGGGCAGAGAGAAGAAAGTTCTGCAACTCTGGCCACTCAAAGTCATCTCTCTTGGGAAACCTCAGAATATAGTGCTGGTCTAAGTGAGGACATACAGTGACTTTCTGATATGGAGTAACATATGTATTAATCTAAGGAATAAGTCTTAACAGGTTAGCTAGCATAAGGGAGTACAATTATATTTCCCATGACACAAATAATTATTTTCTGAAAAATTGTATAGGAAGCACATTTAAAATGAGTCCCATGGATGCACTGCTGGTAACTGATGGAGCTGATATTTATATCCAGGTTCCTTAGATGCTAAAGCTTATGCTTCTGAGCACTAAGCCAAATGTTTTCCGAACCAATTCATGGAATCAATTCAATGGGTTACAGCCTGAATTACTTCTTAATGAAATACAGTAAAATAGAAAACATCACAGTGCTTCAAACATAGGATAAGTACTACTTCAAGAAACTTTTACTTCAGGTGTGTTTATGCCTGTGTGTATGTATGTGTTTATTATCAAATCTTGATGTAAAAACTATATTTTTTGCTTTAGTTAGAGGTAAAAAAAGTCAAAAGCCACAGATACAGAACCAAGGCAGGCGCCAATTTGTTCAGGTCCAGGCAAGGTTATAGGAAGCAGACAGCTCAGGCACCAGGTATGCTCAACTGTAAAGCTTGACATTTTGGCAGCTTCATGCTTTCTTACAGTAAAATCTTTCCGTATGGCTCCAAATTGGTTTTAAAGACACTTTTTAAAGGATCCTGTTTTGTACAAGTTAAATCAGACCATCCTCATTAAGCCTTACCAAAAACTAAGGGATTTACCCAAAATGAATACAGGGTATTGGAGTAGCAATGCTTGAGAAGAAGCGATTTTTCTATTCAAAGCAGAATATTTTTCATCCGGTACGTGTTATGCATTTCATTTATTTATAGCATATTTCACTTTGTCTTTCAATGAAGCAGGAAAAGTGGTTTATGTTGGTTTGTTTTTAAAGTAAGATCCTACCTTCCCAAGACATAGGTAATCAAGATTTCAAAATCTGATCAACAAAAAGCAAATTACCTCAAACAACCAAATTTGTGGATTTTGATTCAATGAACTGACAGAATATACTTTTAATACAATTGGTAAAATCTGTATATGGCCTGGATTGTATCAAGTAATAACTGTTAATTTTGTCAGGTATAAAAATGACACTGTGGTTATTAGGTAAAAAAAAAAAAACACCAAAAAAAAAGCAAAACAAAAAAACCCATAAAGGGATGAAATGATATAATGTTTGGGATTTGCTTTAAAGTACTTTACAAACAAAAAAATAAAAATGAAAGGGGAAAATGAAGCATACTTTATAAATCAAGATAATTGGTATCCTGAAGTTCATAGTTCTATTCTTTTTACATTTATGAATGTTTACAAAATCCAGCACATTATTCTAAGAAAATAAAAAAAGATATCCTTATGGATTTAACAATTACCTAAATCAATAAATTATTGCTAAGCACCCCAGGAAAGAAAAAAAAAAAGGTAAAGATGGCTGTTATACCTGCCAGTTCCAATATAATCAAAGCTCTATTTCGTTTGTCTTTAAAAAATAGTTTGAAGTCCTAAGTGTGGTAATATTTTCTAAGTCTAGAATAATTGTATGAATCTTATATAAGGTAGAGGTGCCATCCTTACAATTCCATTATAAGATGCAAAGTTTTTATTAGGTTGATAAACACAAAAAATAGCACAAGAGACAACAAAGGCAAAACCGGAAATCTTCAGCAGAAATCTTCTGAAAACAAAAGGTATATACTATGGCCACATTAACAGAGCCACAAATAACATACTGTATAGTCTAAGGGGATAGTGAAGGAAAGAAATGTGTTGGACTTTATTTATGCTGTTTTTAAAATCAGATCTTTTTAATCAAACTTTTTATTACAAAATTATAACACTTTTAATTTTGTTGAAAGAGAAACTCTGCTTTGTAATGCAGTTTTCTTGAGCTCTGCTTAAAGGACAGAATAAAGCAAGATATGCAACGAAACAGCCTAACAGTCTGAGCACTCCACAGAGCAAACATCAAAGAAGGACATTGTTGTGAATTAATTAAATCAATATATCTGAGAGATGGCACCGCTGCTCAGAGAGGTGGATTAGCCTCCTGTCCTTGTTTTTATTTTCCTTTGTGTTGTTTCAGTTTCTAAGGACCCTTGATATTGTCTTGCCAAGAAAAAAAAAAAAAATGTTTCCCAAGAGATACCATTAGGATGCTGTGTCACCATGTGACATTTCAAAACCTGGCTCGATGGCTAGACCGGGTGATATGAGAAATAGGTTTACAATAGCACAGAACAGCCTTGTTCCCACAGGAGTCTTGAGAGAACTGTTTAAGCAGTCCCTCCGAATTTATGTTACTATTTTGGTCATAGGCATATTCTTTCAACTGCTGCAATAAGCAATTAAAGTGAAACTTCCATCTAAGTTAACTTGAAAACAATCCTGTCAACAGCAGCTTGTCATGATAGTCATTTCCCGGTCTCCTTGATACTACAGACCATAGTATCTAAATATGAAGGGTCTTCCTTTAACACACAGGATGGTTGTTCACAATTAAGAGAAATTCTTAATGGCATCCTATAAGTGACAAGGACAAATGTGAAGACTATATTTTGATTTAGAGTGCAGAGTTTATCTAAAAAGGGAAACTCATGGTTTCCCTTAATCTTTCTCCACTCCAAATATTTCAAAACATGTATAGCTTAATCATAACAATGAAAGTTAAAACAGTATAGTATTAGTATACAAATTTAGATTAAAATATAATTTTAATGTATCCATGTTAAATATAATTATAACAGGTTTATATTAATTAATTACCATTTATCTTTTAAAATTATAGAAAGCTAAAGCACTATCATTTAAAATGAACCATATATAGGTAAAGGGATTTGTGTTTATGGTGAGAGATGAGGCACGTAAATAATTAACCTTGATATTTGATGAACTTCCTTAATCTCCCTCAAAACACAAAACAGTTCTATAAACTAACTTACAGCCTAAGAGCCAACCTACTGCTACATGTTTACTGAAGTAGCTCAGTTCTCATTACAAAAATTAAATGAGTTCTAAATGAAATTTAACATGCGTTACTTTTGTTCCTACCAATAATCAGATGTTAAATTGAAAATTCTCTGGCAACGATTTTCTTTACCTTTTAAATCACATCTGTATTGACTTGCCATCGGGAGAATAATTTCTCACAAGGGCCAACTCAATACCATTGATTTTCTTTTAAAATAAGGTAAACCACTTGTTCTCTGCCGTGAGAGGAAATTGCCTTCTCCCTAAAGCAATTTTTAGAGCAAGAGCCACCTGCCCTCACGGTGTCAGCCACCAACGTAGAGCCTACAGCACCAGCTTCATTTCCACGCTTGGGGTCCTCCATTTCCTCTTTTTTGTTTGATGGCATCTGCTTTTATGACAAGAGCTGAAGTCTAGACTCTGGGCAGACATAGGAAAATACGTAGGCCTAACTGTGTATAGCTTATCCTGGGGCAATAGAACACTGTTTCATTTAAATCAGACTATGAGGATAAAATGTACATTGACCTTGGAATATTGTACTAAAAACAAGGAAGTAGGGCATTCGGTTTGTAAAATGGTAACATTCCCCATTCTGCGCATGAAGTAGTTCTCTTCCCCTTCTTCCTCCAGCCCCTGTGGGCTGTTTTGCTTTAAGGTCATATGCTCTTCCTATATCAACAGAGCAGCGTTGGAGAATAGAGGCAATTGAAAATAATGGATTGCAGTCTTTAGAACAGTCTGTGTAACATGACCTGAATTAAGACAAGCTAGGAGAAACCAGCTTCTAAGCCAACCTCTAAATTAGAATTTATTTTGAAAAGATACTTTACCAATTTCAAATGGTTCTCAGAAGAAAGGCAGGACATCTTCACTGGGGCTAGTTCAGGTCTTGGCTGCCACGAATCACTTCTTAAATTCACCAAGCAGAAAGAGTCTCCAATAAAACAGTCATTCTCTTGCGGATGAAGTGGCTTACTAGCAAAGGGGTCTGGGTGACAACACCATTCTCCAACTAGAGCTCCCCAGTTCTCACTCGGCAGTGGGAGCACCCTGAGAAGCTTCCTGGTGGCAAAATGGGAAAAAGTATCTTTTAGAGAACAAAATGGAAATGTAGCATTTTCTTAATGCAATCAGCATGAAAGGTGAAAGAAGCTCACTAGCCACATTGCTTGTAGTGTTTATTTCCCCCTAGATTACAAAAGTAATATAACCTCACTATAGACAATTTTGAAAATGCGGACAGTTATAAAGAAAACAAAAACCATCCTTTCCTTACCATCCAAGGACAAGGAACTCTTTTGTACTTGATGGTATATTTCCTTGCTGCTCTTTCAAGAGACATAGTTGTACACATGCATACAGTCTGGGATCAGAGGATATACACAAAGTGTATCTTGCTTTCTTTGTTTTATTTAGTTATACTATCATGATTCTTTTTTTTTTTTCTTTTCTTTTCTTTTTAGCTGAGCCATCCTGCCACCTGTTGGCAGCTCAGCTCTGGCCAGGCATCAAACCGCTGTTGCTCAGAGCTCAAACTCCTGAGCGAGCTCTTAACCAGCTGAGCCACTCAGCCAGCCCTACTATCATGATTCTTAATGACTCTATTCTATTCCATAGGAATGCCAAAACTTTTTAGATCATTTCCTCATTGTTAGGTATTTAGGTTTCAAGTTTCTTATTAACAACAACCCTGTGAGGAACATTCTAATTAGAAAATCTGTGTACATACTTCCTTGGGAAAAAAATTTTATAAGTGTGAGATTACAAGCACAAATATGCATATTTTAAAACCCAATACCTATACTGGCAACCTGCTTTCCAGAAGGCTATACCAATCTATAATTATTCCACTTACCTTGTTCAAAATTGAATTCTATCATTTTTTTATGTATGGATGAAAATGTTTCCAATAGTGCTTTAATTGGCAATTCTTTAATTACTGGTGTGATTGAACTGGCTTTTATATTTATTGACCATTGTGTTTCTTCTGTGAATTGTGATCAATGGTTATTTTCCAGTGAGGTATTAGTGTGTTCTTATTAATTTGTAAAAGTATATTCTATATTAAGAAATATTAGTCCTTTGTCTATCTGTGACAAATATTTTTTTCAGTTATTGCCTTTCAAATTTTGTTTACATGTCTTAAATTTGAAATCACCTAACCCTTTCTTTTGTGATTTCTCCTACTACTATTTTTATAAATTTTTTGCTTTGGAATAATTTTAGGTTTAGAGGAACATCACAGAAACAGTACAGACAGTTCTTACATACAGTTCACCTAGATTTCCCTAATATTAACATCTTACTTAACCATGGAAGATTTGTGAAAACTATTGGCTTTATCTAGATTTCCCTAGTATTTCCACTAATGTCCTCTTTTTCTGTTCCAGGATCCAATTCATGATAACACGTCGCATTTAGTCATCATGTTTCCCTAGTCACCTCTAGTCTGTAACAATTTCTTAGTCTTTTCTTATTTTTCAGGACCTTGAGATTTTTGAAGAGTACTGGGGTCAGATATTTTGCAAAATAGCCTTCAATTTGAGTTTGTCTGATATTTTTTCTCAAGGTTAGACTGGGGTTACGGGTTTGGGGGAAGAATACCACAGAGGTGAATTGCCCTTCTCATCACATCATATCAGAGGTTACACCCTATCAATATGACTTATCATTGGTGATGTTAACCTTGATCACTTGGTTAAGATGGTGTCTGCTAGGTTTCTCCACTAGTAAAGCTACTATTTCTGCCTTTGCATACTCTAGCTCTTGGAAATGAGTCATTAAGTCCAGGCCACACTCAGGGGAGAGAAATTAAGCTCCACTCTGCTGTTCTTTTTTACACTTAAAACATCATCATAATTAAGTAGTCCCTCATATTTGCTACCAGTTTTTGTTAATGGTTTCATTTTTTTGGGGGGGGGTCTGGGCAATAATAGATACCTGAGGCTTAACCAGAAGGAATGCTAAACACGGTTTACCTGTATTCTACTCTAAATTAGGAAGATCAGTAATTTGAGGGGAGAAGAAATGAGGAAATTTCAAAATAGTTTATCCTGAGAAAAACTGAGCATAGAAACACATGCATGGTCTTTCTAATGTCCATGAGCACGGCAGATGCTTAAAGCACCCTGAATACGTGCACAATTCTGCTCCTATCATGTGCAACTAAGAGTCAACTGTGTTTCATCACAGACCTGTTTATGCCACTTACATATATTATGTTACATAATTTAAAAAGAATGTAAACCAAGGAAATACGAGTTGTTATTCCTCTGAAAATTGAAGATTTCAGACTAGATGAAAGGCAGTTAAAAAAAAAATCACTGATGAGATATGGGGGACATAGCTATAGAACACTATGGAGAGGAAGAAAAATTAAAAATCTAGAAGAATTCTACAATTGGATTGCTTCAACAGTGTCTAACTCTTAATTCCACTTTAAAGAAACCCAAACTGGATATTGTAGATGATGAATTTTGGATTGCTTAAGTGAAAAAAGCTACACAATAGTGGAGTCACATTCAACAAAAAGGTATTGATTGCATAATAAAATGCTAGTAAACTAATGTACATTTGCATGTTTTAGATTAAAATGTTTAAGATTCACATGTATCATTTTTCATTGATTCCCCCATATTAACCCCTTTCTTTGATTCATCAATCAGCTCTATAAGTCTCATAAAAGGGCAATTATATTATGGAAGACATTTAATTTACAACTCTAGAGAACAGAGCTAAGCACAAGAAACGCTGATTTTAGTTTAACATAAGGAAGAACTTTCCCTTTCAAATTAAGAAATGCTGCACGACTAGCATTATTCAAGCTGCTGAGCCTGTTAAAAATATTAACCAGCGATTCTTTCAACATACATTTTCAAAAAGTCTACTATGAATCAGGCATTCTGCTGACACAAAATATTAATGCATACAGTCTCTTCTCTCAAGGTACTCATGTTCTAGTAAGAGATACAGACCTATAAACAAATAATAAAACCATAATATAACAAATACTCATAACAGAGTAGTGGTTCTAAATTCTTGTGCAGTGGAGGGGGAGGGGACAGCACAGAACCCTTTGAAAATTTGATGAAAGTTTTATAGCCCCTTTCTTCAAACATACATTCCCACATGCACACAAATTCAGTATATTACTTGGGGGATCTGTGGATTCGCAAAATTAACCCATGAATTCAGGGCAATATATATAAAGCGCTAGGAGAGTAGAATATACATGGGCTTCAGACAAGAGGTAATCCTTGAGCTGCCCTCTGAAAGATAAATAGGAATTCTCTAGACAATGGGCGGAATTAAGGGTATCACAGGTAGAGGGAACATGAAGATGGCACTATATCTATTTAACTTACCACTGTATTTGTAGTGTCTGGCACAGTGCACAACTCATAGTGTAAGCTCTTAAATATTAAAAGGAATGAACAAGCATATTTTGATATCTTTAACATGCAGGGCCCCTGCCTGGGTTTGTTGTACATTGAGATGAAAGAGTTAACAAACCTTTTTCCCTTGCTGCTTGAGAATCTGACCTTTGGTTTAACCACCTAGCTCTGTTACCCTGGAAACCAAGTAGATGGTAGGCATCAATTATATTGCTAGGCAACATTGCTTATGGTAAAAATGATCCCTGATTGGTAAATTGCATCTAAACTGGGAGGAAGTATGAAGGAGCTGTAAATATCTATTGAGGATGCCATGCTTTGGACTTCCCTGAATGCAGTCCTTCGTGGGGAGCTGCAGAAACTATGCCAAAGAATTGTCCGCGAGATGCTGGCTCCTTAGGGCGTGAGGCTTCTGCTCAGGGTAGCTCCTGCACCTGCCTGATGTGGCTCTTGCGCTTTGTGCCTGGAACTATGTCACATGGGAGACAAGAGTCCCCATATGGGTGTATGAGCTGTCATGTGCCTGAACTGCTTGCTGCACCATCCCTGCTGAGATGAATTCCTGATGCGGCCCTGATGACAAGAAATGTGGCCTGTGGTAGTGTTGTGAGTCTGCATGTTTAGTTGAACTTAAGCTCTCTGGTGGGCACTACACACACCTTTTCCATTTAATGCTCACTAAAACTTTGAGATAAGAGTTCCCATTCCTCTATTACAGAGGAGGAAAGGTAGGTTCAGAAATGTTAAATAATCTGTACGAGTTCACAGAGTCAGGAGTGATGAATGAAGGCAGGATCTTAACCCACGTCTTCCTGGTTCTAAAACTAAACTTCTTCCCTTGGAATATACTCCCTCCCTTCGTAATGCAGAACATCAGTAAGGGACAGTGGCACACTGTGTGAGGTGTTACATGCCAGCCTAAGGGGCAGAGGCTTGGTTCTACAGATAGGTGGAAAGCACTACAGAATTTTAAGCAGGGAAGTGATAGGTCAGATTTGAATTTTTACAAAGTAGAGGAAAAAGGTAAACAAAAGTGCCTGTTCAGAGTGGGAGTTAGACCTAAACAGGCCCCTAGATCTTCTCCCTCACTAAGATTCTCTGTCTCTTGACATTTTGCATGCGGTCCCAATAAACAGATCCCCAATATGGTGCAAAAGACAGCAATGTCAAAATCTTATGCATGACGACAGAAATGAAACTGCACCAAGATTTAGAGAGATCTGGGAGACCTGATGCACGTTAGCACAAAATATGATATTTCAAACCTAACTTGACCCCACATCACAGTGAATAAAAGCTATAATGTATCCTATAACTATCTACATAATACATCAGGAGCAAGAAAGTGCCTAATTCACAAGCCATTGTGAAGATAAAAGTATACAGCAGAAATTTTTCCGATGTTTTGAAAAAACATAAAACCTTTAAGAACAAAAGATGTATTTTAATCATAGTCTAGTGAAATTATATCTATTGAAAACTGAAACTTTGATATGATCTACTTCCTAAGAGAACTTTCAAAATAAAATAGATAATTTTTTCAAGGTACTTTTTGGGTTAAAAACCTGCAGAAGCTTAGAAAAAGAGTGAAATGATCTCTTGAATTTTCTTTCAGCTTAGGACTCTGTGATGAATAGCAACACATGTTTATAATAAAAATTTTGCTAGTTATTTTTAATGCATCTTAAGCATAAGCTTTTGGGAAAATAAGTTAAAATAGACAATTGCTATTGATGTTTATTTAAAACTTAAACATACAGACAAGAAAATGGAATGCCCTTAACTTTCAAACCAATCATTAATCAGTGAAAATAACAATGGTTATAACATAGAGCTTTTACAGATTGAATTATAACCAAGTGGACATTAAGAATTTTAAGAATAACATCAAATATCTAAAGCTCAAAATATGGCTGCTGGAATTTACATAAATTCAGCTGGCATTATCCAACTGGCAAGCTACAAATGCTATGAACCTAGCTTTGCATTTTATTACCATTATGTACATAGCATAATTAAACCCATAAATGTATAATCATTTTATCCCAAAAGTTTGCACGCTATTACCAATAATCCAGTTTGTGTCTGTACTCTTTTTTCACCTCTTTGGTCTCTTTCATAGAAAACTGACTATATTCATAGGAGTAGTTATTTTTAGACAACAATTATAGCTGGTCTGTCAAGTGGACCAATCAATTTGTTGGATAATATGACATCTCTTATTGTTTCCATAGAGTCTGTTCTGCTTGTTTCCTTGTAGTTTCAATGCCCTCATGAACTGCTGGGCTGACACCCAGCTCTCTGCTGCTGGAATGGGGAGGGCCTGTCCACAGACCTCAGGAGACCTCTCATATGGACTGAAAATCAAAAGGCTTATGTTTGAAAGTCTGTTCAACTGATGTACTTCAAGTCAGACGTGAATTTACTACTAGGAGACATAAATTCCAAGCACAATGACCATTTAGTGGTTTCTGACACTATTCACAAAGAAATAAATTTTGTTATTATTGTCGCTTAATATTAAGGCCTGTGAGTCTCAGCAAGAGTATAATAAAAAATTGTATACAGACAATATTTATAGAAAAACTCTGCTACATTGGTAAAAATGAAAATCGGAAAATTTTATTGTAATGAAACAATGCAGTATTTGTTTTCAAATAACCAAAACAAATGGCTAAGAACAGGTGACCCTAAATTAAGAAAAAAGACTGCTGTAATTAGCATATTTCATGCACCCTGGCACTAATAAGTATTGAAAGCCATTAATGAGTCTCAACAGGTCAAATAGTCCTCTGTACCTTATTTTTATAATTTGCTTGACAAGAATCTTTTTCATTAAAAAAAAAAGGAATGAGCATAAGTCTTGCACTATTCAAATAACACAAATCACAGAATGCACGTATACAACTTTATGAGGTTCACTAATTACAGAATCTTCATGCTTGCAGGACTCTTACGGGTTTATCTAATCCAACCTCTTGATTTTACAGATGAGAAAACTGAGGCCTAGGGAATTAAAGTGACTTGTTCCCAGATAATAAGGCTAGCCAGTAAGCAGATCTTACATCTGCTCCACTGCTCCTGTTAGAGGAGCTCCTGGTACAGATAGATCAACATATTCCAAGGTGCCTTCCTGGTAAAGATGTCTACAATGAGTCGATTTTGATTATAGCACATACAAGCCTCTTTTGAAATGCCTTTGGTTTTATTTTCTACTTAATAAGAATAGAAGATAACCTAAGCACCACATAAAATAGATAATAGGGAGAAATGAGAAGACCATTGGGCTTAATGTAAACAAGTCAACATGAATTCCTTGTGCACATACTGGAGCAAGCATGTTTTCCCATAAAACAAAGAGTGACGGGGCATGCAGCCTCAGAGTAAAATGTAAGGTAAGTCTTAAATCACCTACTAAGGATTTCTCTGTGTTGCTCAAAAGGACTACACATGCCAGACACACAGGTGTGATAAGAAAAGGCTTTCAGGTGACCTTGCTTAAGTGAGTCAGGTCCACTGTTTATCTTCTTAGAAAGAAAAGGGAGAAAGGTGGGTCATTCCCGTGGCACACCTAAAAAATACAGTCCTGAGTCTAAAAGGTTTAAAACACTAAACAAGGTAATTTGCTAGTTTGCTAATAAGGCCAATGATGCAAAAGGGGGTGGGAGGAGTCTATAAAACCAATTAAAAAGGGCATGTTGAGTGTTAATATTATATGTGTTACAGCCTTTAACTCTCTTCACCAGTTTGGAAAATAGGCCTTATTATGTCTACTTGAGAAGAAGCTGATTTCTGAGTATCGACCTGAAAAATTTGAAAACAAGTTCATAAAGATATATGTACCCCTATGTTCCCTGCAGCATTTTCAGGTAGCCAAGTCAGGGAAACAACCCAAGTGTCCCTGGATGGATGACTGGATGAAGAAGATGTGGCACATACATACAATGGAATACTACTCAACTGGAAGAAAGGCAGAAATATTGCCATTTGCAGTAACATAGATGTATCTTTCAAGAGTATCACACTAAGCAAAATAAGTCAGATGGAAAAGGACAAGGACCATATGATTTCACTCATATGTGGGATACAAAACAGAAAGCAACAAATGAACAAATAAAGCAAACTCACAGACACAGACAACAGTATGGTGGTTACCAGAGGGGACAGAGGGTAGCGGGAGGATGAAGAGGGCAAAAGCAGTCAAATATATGGTGATGGAGAGACTATAGACTACGGGTGGTGAGCACACAATGCAATATACAGATGAGGTATAGAATTGTACCCTGGAAACTTATATAATGTTATTAGCCAAGGTCACTCCTATAAATTAAAAAAAAAAAGAAATAGAAGAAGCTGAGGTAATATGGACAAGGTTTCCCAGCTACTAAGTGGTAAAGCTAGAGTTCAAACCCAAGTCCCGTTTTCCCATTCTAGCCTCTACGCTATATGGCTTCCTAGTGGTCAGGATTAGATAGAGTAAATTCTGTCTCTCAATGTTAGCCTCTAAGCCCTTTAGTTCTCAATCCCATGATCATAAAAAGGATGGATGCAAAACAGAAGATACAGTACTTGAATGGGAAAAAGGAGGACTACAGTTTTTCATATCCATCATCCTTCTCCAATGGAACACAAACATCAATCAATAAGGAACAAGCATATTCTTTACTATAAGCAGCACCAGGAAATTCTGTTATACTCAGTTGAACTGTAACTTCTAAGCTGCCTCATTGTTGTATAGTCATACATGTTTCAGGAACTTCATGTTAGAGTTAAAACAAAGCTGAAGTAGACTTAAAGAAAGAAAACTTTCTTGGTTAAGCCACAATGTAAACTGGGGCTCTGTGGACATTTCAGGCTAAAGTGAGCCTGTCCCAGAGCATGTCCTCGGCAGCAACGTCAGCCCTCAGGTAATCTGGGCAAGGATGCTGTCCTCTCCTCTGCAGATTGACCATCACCTCATTTCTTTCCCAAGATAATCATTCAGAGGATGTTCCACTGATTACCTACTTCCACTAGGGTAACTTTTGGCTATCTTATCTACCGGGACACTGCCAGGAACCATAAAGCAAGCAAGAGAGGCTGGCGGGAGGCCAAAATAAACACCCTAACATTTATTAATCTCAACCCAGAGGAATTTATCGAGAGCACACTATTTACTGGGCCTGTGCCTGATGCTGGGGATGATGATAAGAATAATAATTACAGCAGTCACTACCATATACTGAATGCCTACCCTGGGCTAGACATTGTTGTAAATACTTATACTCATTTGATCCTCCAAACAACCTGAGGTAGCTCCTACTGTTATCTGTGTATTTGTAATATGGAAATTGAGTCGTGGAGTGGTTAAGTAACTTTACCAGGGTCACAGCTAGTAAATGGTGGATGCAAACCCAGATAGTCTGGCTTCTGAGTTTGGCTACTAGCTACTACACTATACTGCGCTCTAAATATGAGTGGGGATAAGGAATACAGGAGTCAATAAGACTATTCCCACCCCAAGAGCCTATAGTTTAATCAGAAAGACAGGCAAATAAGCCTTTGAGGAGCTCATAAACCAACCCAGTGTTCAGGGAAGGCTCCCAATAGTAGATGCCCTGTCAGCTGAATTTAGGAGCTAACCAGAGGGAGATAGGTATATGGGGAACATTCCAAGGGAGACAGTTGCTTTCATTAAGCCCTGGGGTGGAGAAAAGCATGGAGGGACCGCAGGCTGATCACTAGAGCTGTGCGCAGAATGTGTGTAAATAATGGTGCATCGTTTGGAGGGGAAGGAAGGAGGTGGGGGAAGGGGGGCTAAAATATGAGGGTGGAGAGGGAAAAGGAGGCAAACTCATAAATGGCCTAGCATGGCATGCTAAGGTATTCTGGAATTTACCTTGAAAGATCTGGGAGGTCCTGGAAGGGTTTGAACAGGGGAGCCAGGTGCATTTGAGAACACTGGGGTGGAGGAAAGTGAACTTATGTAAGAAATGTGCGAAAAGAAGTAGCAAAAGGGCCTGGTAAGTGACTATATATGAGGGGCAGAGAGCAGCCTGGGGCAACACCATCAGGATTCTACCTTGCAGATGAAGGCAGAGGTTTGGCACGAACTGAGTGAGACAGGAGCCCTGATGAAGGAGCGGTTTTCAGTACATGAGGTGTGATCAAACAGTATGGTGAATGTTTAAATAAAAAAAATGTATTGCAGTAGAAGATACATTGCCATTAATCCTCCTCAAAATACTCCCCCTTGTTTCGAACTTATCCCATCATTCATGCCACTTTCTGAAGCGGTTCTGGAAATCCTTTTTTGTGAGTGTCTTTAGTTGCGCTGTCATGGCTGCCTTGATGTCCTGGATGATTTTGACTTTGGGAAAGAGCCAGAAGTTACATGGTGCCAGATCCAGTAAATAAGGTGGATGAGGACTCACCATAATGTTTTTATTTGACAGAATTTGCCATATACTAGAAGCAATGTGTGACCTGGAGCATTGTCATGATGGAGGGTGATTTACGGTACACTTTAAAACACACCTTCTCTCAACCGTAGCTCACACCCGACTGACTGCACTGAACAAGTTGAAACTTGTCACACTGTTACTAAGGTTTGACTCTGCTTCCCATATTGAAGATCCCTGCCTTTCCGTTGGATGGCACTTGGCAGTAGCATTCTCCATATTTTGTGATCACAACGGAAAGGCTGCATGTCACACATCACTTCTGATATATGGCAATTTCTGTGAAATAAAAACATTACAGTGTGTCCTCATCCACCTTATTCACCAATGTGGTACCGTGTGACTTCTGGCTCTTCCCCAAAGTCAAAATGACCATGAAAAGTAAACATTTTGAAGCAATTCAGAACATCAAGGCAGCCACGACAGCACAACTAAAGACACTCATAAAAGAGGACTTCTAAAATTGCTTCAGAAGGTGACAAGAACAATGGGATAAATGTGTTTGAAGCGAGGGGGATTAATGGCAATGTGTCTTTTACTGTAATACAATTTTTTAATTTAAACATTCACCATATTTTTTTATCACACCTTGATGTGCTGCCAACAGAGCACAAGGAGCAGGTTTCAGATACGGGGAAGCATCCATTCTCATATAAGTCTCAGGCACTTGTCTCAGAGGAAATGCATCCAACAAAGAACTCTACATTCTTTCTTTAAATACTGTTAACAATAATAGGGTTTCCATCTGCCTTCCCATCTTCTGAGTGATCAGAAGCTAAAAACTCAGTGGGAAGGGTTTGCACCAAGGAAACAAGGAAGCTGAAACAAGGAGCAAGGGAGCAGATAGAAAAATAATTACAAGATACAACTTGGGAATGCGGCAACAAGACCTTCCCATCTCAATAAGGTAATCACAGCACATGGCAAGAATAGGTTATAAGATTAACCTAATCATCAAGAAAAGGTTAATTTGTGCTCTCTATGCTGTGTTTTAATATGTAAGGGAATAGGAGGTGGATTTCAGAAAGGCATTAATAGAAGTAGCTGAAATAAAAAGTTGTGCTGCAAAAGCTTCTGTTATTTATTGTGTTGTCGGAAAAGTCATGACGTATTTTTTCTATGTTTTTTGTTGCAAAAATGCGTCATGACTTTTCCGACAATCCAAGAGAAAAATCACTTGATGTGGAAAACCTCATTCACCACCATGATGGATAAAATATGCAATAGGTCCCATGTCTCTTTTCAGAAGACAGGTGCTTCAGTGATTGACACAGGCTCTTCCACCAAGATGAGCCTTCCACCCTCAAAGCCATCATCCTATTGTTCCCCTCTGTCACCTTGAGTGAGAAGGCCTAACGGCTCTGTGAATGCTGGGGAGTTTTATGGCAGATTTTGTTCAGTGACATTAAGCTGGCTCTCACTTTAAGGCCATATACTGTTCCCTTGGCAATTACTTCAAAAATTCTGACAGAAAAAAGAGAAAACCATTGAATTCAGGCACACAATTAACCAGTGTTAAATACATCCCTTACCTGTCCTTTATTATGACTTCACCGCAGGATTGGCAATAAAATGTGCAACAGTCTTGCGCTTGTGAGCTTTGATTACACATTGAAATCGGTTCTAAAGGAAATCAATGAAATAGCAAATCTTAGAGGTTTGGGACAAATATGTTAACATATTTATAAGCGTTTCATTGCCACAATAAATAACCATCAATAAATACTGTTTATGATCTACCCAGAAGTACACATTTAATTAGTATTACCTGATGACTCAACCAGGAGCAAATACTGTGAAGCATTTTCAAAAACAACAGATTTTGCTAAGTGTTTCAGAGCTAGGTGTTGCCCTAGCTTATCCATGTAACATACTGTTGAGTTGTTTCTCTCATTCCACAAATAGAAACACTGAGGATGAGAGAAAAGGGCCTATTTCCTTCACATCAAGCTGCCTTCACAGAGCTTCACCATCCTCAGCTTTCCCCAACTAGGTGTTAGGCAGTTTTTCATCAGTGTCGCTGCTGGTAAATAAAGCTTTTAAACTTAAGTTTAATTTGATTTAAATAAGATTTATGTCCATTCTGGCATATTACCAGTATGTACGAACAAAATGAATCCTGAAACTGGTTTTATTTGACAAGATCCTGGGAATGGAATGGCTCCTAAGAAGAATTCGATCTTCCAAGAGCAAACCTCAATGTCTGATTAAAGCTGTGGAAAAAAACATATATTTCCCACATTATGTGCAGCATAGGCAGTATGTTCTCTTAGTTTCCATTATTTTATTCATGAAGAAAAAAAAAATTTTTCACCCAACCTAAAAAAACCCCTACACAGAAATATGTCTATTAAAAAAAATCTAAAAAAATGAGGTCATATCCATTAAAACCAAGCAATTTTTATTTGGTTTGTTACTTTGTATGTATTTTAAGATTAAGCAGACCTGGGTAAGCTATCCAAATATTCTTTTCAGAACCAATAAACAAATTTTCAGTGAAATACTCCCCTCTGCTGGTCACTCAGCATAATGCAATGGAGCAGGTTCAAGTCAGAACTTTCTGACACGATGGCATTCTGGAAAAGCACTGCCACCTGGGGATGAATCTAATGCTTGTGCTGTATCAGATTTCACTATAGCCAGTTCCATGTGAAGGGTCATGATCTGGCCTATGTTACATTCAAAACTGTATAACAATATGTTTACTATAGTCCTTAAAAGAATGTCCTTACAGTTGAAAAATCAACTTTTCAAAAACCCTAAATCACAATTGAGTGCTAAAAATTTCAAAACTCACTTCCTACAACATATTTTGATTCCAGTTTACATCAGTATGCATCTATCTGACATTTATTCATTCAGCAAATATTAATTCACCGCCTATTACATGGAAAGCACTAAAGCAATTAAGTACTCAGAAATCTATTTTGCATGCCCTTTCATGCACCACAGAACAGGCCTTTGAAAGCTTTCCTGTTCAGATATTTGAGTAAAATATGTTTAAAAAATGTAAAGAAAAAGGAGGCCAATAAATGCAAATAATACGCAAACCAACACACAGAAGTCAATTTATTTTGTCCTCCAGTCAAAACTAAGCAATGTTTGCTGATTCCAAATTTTTAGATAGTACAAGTTTTGCTATTTGCATATTAACTGTTATAGAATACGGGTAGGCAACAAGCCAATTCTGTTTCTGGAAGGTCTTCATAACTCCTTAGTATGGGACCAAAAGTCATGGTCCCAGAAAACTAGCAGCAGATCTGAAAGCACTCCACCATGGCTTTCACGCCTGCCTTTTCCCAGGTTCCAGAGAGATAAAACATTCCTGTTGCGGTTACTGTTGTCATCGCTAAAGAGAAGGTGATGACCACACGAGCTAGACGCCCATAGCTTCTTCCCTGAAACACCTCCTCCTCTGCCCACTATTTGGTACACTCAGGCGGTCTGTTAGTCTATTTCCCACCTTAGTGACCCAGTCATCTTTCCATGAATATTCCAACAGTCATTCATTCTTAGTGTTTATCTTATATCACTTAAACTCCATGATGTTTCTTTTCCCTACCCCCTGTCCCTAAAACCAACTCCACCCAACTCAGAATGCTCATTAATCCAGTACTTGACCAAAATTAACTGTTCAGCAAAGAAGGCGTGAAACTCCCTCTATCTTCTCTCTCCTTTCAAAAGCCAGCAAAGAGACTTAGGGGAACTGAAATATGCTCCCCATCTCTTAAATGGCTCTTCAAAACAATCCTCCTGACCCCACCTCCAGGCACCATGCAGCTCAGGTGAAAGGCTTAGTATAAATGAAGTAGCAATGAAGTCTCAGGGCACAGCTGGAAAAATTAAACTCCTTCACTGATAATAAGCATCCCATCAGTCTGTTACAGCCTCTGTCACCCCCTTTTACATCATTTTTAATCCTCCAACGTATATTACTTACACGGTAGGAGATACAATAAACTGAATAATTTTATTCAATAAATTATTCTGAGAAACATTTTTACCATCTTACTGAATCAATGTGCCGGTAACAAAATTTTGGAAATATGAGAGGCATAGCTCCAATCAAAATCAAATTTTGCATCAAACTCAACTTCAGAATCCTTATCTGTACTGTTCTCTCTAATTGGAAATGTCTCTAAATGAATGGGATCATTTCCACCATTCAGTTCCCTGGCCAAATACCACCTCCTCCAAGTGGCCTTCCCTGAGTGCCCTCAGCCCGACCCTAGTCACTCCCTATCCCCTTATTCTGCTTTGCTTTGCCTATAACACTTTTCTCTGCATCCAAGTAATTAATTTGGTCATTATCTATCCCACCCATTAGAACGTAAGCTCCACGAGGGCAGAGACCTTCCTAGCTTCTTCACTTCTGTATCCCTAGAACCTAGAGCAATGCCAAGCATGCAGCATCAAGTAATGTTTATTAAATTAAAGAACTTCTATGTAATGCTTTAAAATCAGCCAGGTCTTGCACAATTGCCATCTGATTTAATCTTCACATCAGCTCTGTGAACCAGGTAATTTTATAATTAAAGAAACAAAATGGGGTATCGGGAAATCTTTGCACCTTCTGCTCAATTTTGCTGCAAACCTAAAACTGCTCTAAAAAGTAAAGTCACTTAGGGAAAAATACTAAAATAATAATAATAATAATAATAATAATAATAATAATAATAATAATGATGATGCCTCAGAAAGGTTAAGTGACATGTTCAACTGCCCACAGCTGATACCTCCCTGACAGCAGAACTGGCAAAGAACCAAGATCTCCTTGACTCCCAGCTCTTTCCATGCCCGTGATAAGCAGCTGTTTTCACCTAGGAAAAGTTCTACTTTTCAAAGGAAAAATCACCTTTGATTTATAATGCAAAAGTACATGCAGGGACAGGAGTGCTCATATGACTTACTTGTGCTGGATTCTAGCTGCGCCTGCAGCCGCAGGTGCAGTCCATCTCCAGGCACGTACTGCAGCCCGCGGCAAGAGGAAGGTACAAGCCTGACCTCTGCTGGAAAGCAGATCTCAGTGCAGCCTGCAGGGGTTTTCATCTGGAGCGAGGATGGAGTTATAGAAATATCCATGAGCAAACCTGCTTCTTTTGGCTCTCTGGTAATTCAAAATAAAACACATACAATTTCTTTGATGAAAACCACATGATGAAAGAAACATAAATGGCAAAGGATCTCCCTGTTGCTCTTTACCAGGACCTAAAGTCAACTATCCCAGAAAATGACAGTGAAGCGATCATAAAGGAAACCTATCTGTACTAGGTTTGGTTCAGGTCAGAGTGTTCTTAACACTATTACTGTAACATGAAAGTTCTGGGATGTATATTTCCTTCTTCTTTTTTAGTGGTATTGATGTGTTTTAAAATGTGCACTTGTCCCCCACTGCTAGTGATTCTGAGTCCCGACTCCCTCTTCTGTCCTAATGGGAGCTTCCTGGGCTTACTCCCGGGACCGCTCTGCTTGCAACAGGCTGCCGTTCCACTTCCTCATGCTCCCTAGTCTCTCCCACCAGCCGCCCCAAGCGCAGCTTCTTCGAAACAGCACAATCTAATACTGGCCTGTTAAACGTCTTGTACTTGTTCTTTAAAATATTTTTGGCAAGATAATTCAACAAGATTACATAAGACAGTGGCTTATGCATCTTTGCATCCCTTGACCCTCTTATGGTTTACACATCCATTCACTCTCATTCATTCATTCAACATATTTTTTGTGAGTTCTGTAATGTGCCAGGTACTGGGAATACACAATTAACAAGCTATCTGCTCCCTTAAGTAGGGGACAGGCAAGTAAACAGGAATGATCAAGGGATCAATGAAAACTACATTGTACTTATTCATGATAAATACAGGGTACTAGGAAAGCACATGGAGGGGTATAGTGACTATCATAGGTCGAGCACTATGTAAATATTACTTGAGTACCAAATGGATGAGTAAAATATCCTTGCTTCTCAGACCAACATTACAATGATGTTTTATTTTACTCACAATAAATTATTGTTATTTGATATGCAAGATTTTAATAAGGAGACAGGGATTACGTGAAACAAAAGGTAAAGGAGAAAAAAACTTTCATGTCAATTTTAAGCATAAAAAATTAAGAAAACAACCTAGTGAGTATGAGTAGGCATAAAAAGACTTAGTAATCCAGTTCCCTACAAATCACTTGGTATAGGCAATGAAGAGTACAACCCGGCCCCTGTCCACTAGACACCAAAAGTACAGAGGGGGAGAAACACATACAGAAATGACCTTCATATGAAGCTGAAATATGCTTAGCATTGTCACAGAGGTGCAAAAGCACCCTGAGCCTCTGTTAAGTGCAGACAGAAGGGGCAGGCCACCCACTTCATGTCATCTAAGTGCAGAATGCGGGACACCTCCATGAGTGTCACCTAAGTACAGAGGTCATACCATGTGTTCAGTTGTGAATGTTGGTTGGGCCTCTTCATTTGCCTTAGCAAATCTTAAGACCACTTTCTGGCTAGCTCCCTCTTAAAGTTAATGGGTATACATTGAATTGGCAATACAGAATATCAAGAACCCAAATCTTTTCTAGGAAGACAGCCTCACACCTTTGAGTCAAAAGTCCAGTTTGAAGAAATGATGTTTAAAAAGTCATAATCTTCTAAAGCAAAGGTCAGAAAACTTTTTATATAAAAAGCCAGATTGCAAATATTGGGTTGTCAGGAAAGTCATGGCGCATTTTTGCATTGAAAAACATAGAAAAAATATGTCATGACTTTTCTGACAACCCAATATTTCAGGTTGTGCAGGCCATATATGGTCTCTGCTGTATATTCTACTTTGTTTTTTTCTTTTGTAAACAACCCTTTAAAAAAATGTAAGGGCCGGCCGAGTGGCTCAGTTGGTTAAGAGTTAGCTTAAAAGTGCGAGCTCTGAGCAACAGGGCCACCAATTCAATTCCTACATGGGCCAGTGATGCTGTACCCGAGCTGAGCTGAGCTGCCGCTGAGCTGCCGCTGAGCTGCCAACAGGTGGCAGGATGGCTCAGCTGGTGAGAGCACGTGATCCTAACAACAAAACTGCCTGTTAGATGGTGGGCTATGCCCACCCCCAACTAAAACTGAACTCAGCACCTTGAGCTCAGCTGCTGCCCTGATGGCTCAGTGGATAGAACATGTGCTCTTAACAACAAGGCGGCCGGGTTCGACTCCCGCATGGGATGCTGGCTACGCCCACCCGCAACTAAGACTGAACACAGCACCTTGAGCTTAGAGGCCACGAGCTGCTGACAGGCAGCCATGTTGGCGACTGGCGTCCTCCACAAATAAGACTGAAGAACAACAAGTTGGCTGGTCCCCTTCCCCAATTCTCCATCACTGTTCCCCTTCCCCAATTAAAAATAAAAGTTAATTAAAAAAAAAAAAGTAAAATCCATTCTTTGCTTATAGGCTGTACCAAAACAGGATGCTGGTTAGATTTGGCCCACGGGCCATAGTATGCCAACCCCTGCTCCAAAGATATACAATTTGCCCGTTTTGCTACTTCAGTGATTTTCAAATTGGACTGTGCTGTTGGTACTTGGAAGTGCCCCAAGAGATACCACTGGGTTCCTAAGCCCCCTCTCACCCCATCTCTGGCTTACCACTCTTCTTCCTCTTACCCTTCCTGGAAAAAAAATCAGCCTATGCATAAGGCTGAGCAAAGCAGGCATTTATGCAAGGGTAGGAGAACCACAGTGGCCTGGAGTTTATGTGAGAAGTCCAGCAAGGTGAGGAGGGCACCCACCATACAGCCTATGAGCTAGGGTGAGCCATCCAGCAGCCATGTCAGATCCCAAGAGGGGAGAGGAGGAAATCTGAAAGGGAGGTGAGGAGCAGCTCAGCATGGGGTTTCAGAGCCTGTCTTAGCTCAGGCTGCTATAATAAAATACCATAAACTGGGTAGCTTAAACAACAGACATTCACTTCTCAGTTCTGGAGGCTGGAAAGTCCAAGACCAAGGTGCCAGCAGATTTGGTCCTTATTGACAGCCTTCTTCCTGGCTTGCCAATGGCCACCTTCTCTCATTGTATCCTCACATGAAAAGGAAGCTTTGTTGTTTTTTCTTCTGAGGGCACTAATCCCATTATGGTGGCTCCACCCTCATGACCTCATCTAAGCCTAAGTATATGCGAAAGGCCCCATCACACTGGAGCTTAGGGTTTCCACGTACGGATTTTGAGAGGACATCAACATTCAGTCCATAACAGCCCAAGAAGGTGAGGAGAGTGTCAAAACTGGAGGGGGGTGGGGGGAAGGAAGCGGCAAAAGATGTCAGTGGAGTAGTTGCATTGAGGAGAACTGACCAAGTGAACACGTGTCATGAGGATAATGAAAACCAGGATTCTCGCTGTGGGAAGAGTGTTACGAATAAGGAAAAGGATGCCAGAATGCATCCTACGGTGGTAGACTAGGATGGGAAACATCTGCGTGAAGTCATGGTTTTCAATGTACATAAACAGATACAGTAAAAAAATACAGAGGTATATGTACAGAGGGTGCCAAAAAATATATACACATTTTAAGGAAGAAAAAAAAAAACTTTTAAAATTGTAATATTCGAAACATACTGATAACAAAAGATGAATACAAGTCACGTTTGACTTCTGCAATTACAAGAGGTGCTCAAAGTGGTTACCATCAGTATAATTTTAAATTGTCTTTTCCTTTCTTAAAATGTGTATACATGTTTTTTGGCACTTTCTGTATGTATGTGTATATATGATATAGATACAAATACACACACATACATTCATACATAAGCATCATATATATCTCACACACACACACACACACACACACGTTCTGTCCACTAGCAGGCCTAGAAAAAAATGACACCCCAACAGTAATGAGCATTTTTTATGCTCGTATCTTGGTTTGTAAAGGTCATTTTCCACTTAAAAACAAATGAATGAAAACAAAATAGGGTTCTTTGGGAAAATACCTTCATCCAGGTCTGGAGTAGGAAAAAAAATGAGATGAGCCTAGACAACTTGCTGTACAACAAACAAGAAATCAATAAATGATAAGGACAGGTCAAAAAAGACAGAACTCATCTTGAAGGGACTCCCACTGGCCAAATCTGGTGTCATCTGAGCAACCCACTGAAAAAAGACAGGACTATGGGTTCATATTGATATAAATGAATGAAAGAATAAAATAAAAGTCTGATGAAGAAAAATGTATTTACATAGATAGTCTCAAAGGACCTCTCCAATTAACACTTTTGAAGTTTTCAAAACCCTAGTCCTGTCAGACCCTGCTTGAAACTATCCAATGACTTCACATCTCACTGTGAGTATAAGTTAAAGAACTTTCAGTGGTGTATAAGACCCACGGATAAACTAGAGCCAACTGTTAAAATTCCAGGCATTTTGCAAACCAGTTAACCTCACTTCGGTAGCTTGACATCATCCATAGTAAAAGTATTTAAAGCACAGAGATCAGTAAATGTGGCAAATCAGGGATATTTTTGTTTAGTTGGTTGCTTTGTTTTCCTGGAGAGCAGGTTGTTAAACATTTATCAGCACACCACTCACTGTAAGACCCTACCTACTATGCACTCTACCAGCCCACCCACATCTCTCTGAACTAGGCAACCCTTCAAACTTACAGGGAAACAGTCTTCTATCATGTATCCGATAGTCCCAAACCTTACTTCTTTCAGTTTATTATGCAAATGTTGCTTTCTCATTTGGAATAACAGGTTGTAACTGTTTTCTCCCTATCCCTTTTTCTGTTTTATTTTTTTCTGGATACTTATCTCCATTCAATATAATATTATATATATTTTATGCTGTGTATTTTTTGCCCACTGCCATCATTAGATTGTTAGGTCAATAAGAGAAACTATTTTTGTCTTTGCTGTTCACAGCTATATACGCAACACTTAGAATCTCAGCTTTTGGAACTAGAATAGGAATTCAGTAAATATCTGTGGATTGAATGAATGAGTGGCTAAGGTTTATCCCAGGAATGCTAAAATAGCTTAACATAATAGATTTTTCTAATGCAATTTACAGACGTAATGATTAAAGGAAAAAATATGACCATCACAATACGTGCAGAAATCATTACAGAAAACATAACATCTATTCATAATTAAAATCCTTAGTAAAGTAGGAAAAGGGAACTAAGAAATCTACCAAACATATTAGCCAAAAGTAAACTTCACACTGAATGATAAAATGCTAAGTATTTCTTTTAAGATTAGGAACAAGAATAAAACTTAATCATATAATTGACATTAACTGTAAATAGACTACAAAATTCTAATTACAATGCAGAGCTTGTCAGAATGGATTTTTAAAAACTCCACCCAGTATATGTTACAAAATCTTTATACAGAAAAAGATTGAGAGTAAAAGGGCAGAAAAAGGCATACCAAGCAAACAGTATAGTCAACTAATTTCTGACAAAGACACGAGTTATTTCAATGAGAGAAACGACGGTCTTTCTAATGATTGTCAATAAAACTGGATATCCTTACAAAAAAACCAAAAAACTGAACTGTGAAACCCCTTCCTCAGTCCAAACGCAAAAATGAATTTGACATCTTCACAGACCTAAATGTAAAAGCCAAAACTATGTAACTCCTAGAAAATAAACATAGGAAAAAATTATTTACAATCTTGAGGTAGACAAAGATTTCTTAAGACACAAAAAATATCAACCACTAAAAAATGCAATAAACTGGACTTCATTATAATTAAAATTTTCTGTTCATCAAAACACTATTAAGAAATGAAAAAGGTAGGGCCGGTCGGGTGACGCAGTTGGTTAGAGCTCGAGCTCTGAGCAAAAGGGTCGCCAGTTCGATTCCCACATGGGCCAGTGCACTGTGGCTGAGCTGAGCTGCCAACGGGTGGCTGGATGGCTCAGTTGGTTAGAGCGTGTGCTCTTAACAACAAGGTTGCCAGTTTGACTTCCACAAGGGATGATGGGCTGCGCCCCCTGCAACTAGATTAAAAACGGCAACTGGACTTGGAGCTGAGCTGCACCTTCCACAACTAAGACTGAAGGACAACAACTTGACTTGGAATTGATGGGTCCTGGAAAAACACAATGTTCCCTTCCACAATTCCCCAATAAAATCTTTAAAAATTGAAAAAAGAGAAAGAAAGAAAATGAAAAGGTAAGTTACAGACTGCAAGAAAATATTCATATACTCACAAGGCATAAATGAGAAAGGTCTTGTTTGCAGACTAAACATAGAACTCTTTAAATTCAACAATAAGACAAACAACCTGATTTTTTTTAATGCCAAAAAATTAGAAGATACTTTACCAAGGAACATGTGTGAACAACCAAAAAACAAACGAAAAGGTGGTCAACATTATTAATCTGGGAAATACAAATTAAAAATCAGAATGAGATACCACTTTCTACCACTAGAATGGCTAAAATCAAAAACACTGACAAAACTACATACAAGCGAGAATGTAAAGCAATTGGAACTCTCTTTTTTCTGGCGAGAGTGTACAATGATACAACTACTTTGGAGAACTGTTTGGCAGCTTCTCATAAAATAAAGCTCCCATCCACCCTATGACCCAGCAATTCCACTCGGGTAATTATCCAAGAGAAAGGAAAATGTATGTCCACAAAAAATCTTATATGACAATGTTATAGCAGTTTTATTCATAATAAGAAAGTTCTAGAAACACACAAAATATCCAGTAATAGAAGAATGTATAAATAAGTCATCATATATTCATACAGTGTAAAACTACTCAGCAAGAAAAAAAAATGGAGTACTGATACATTTAACAGAATAGATGAAACATGAATCTCAGAAACACTGTTGAAGGAAAGCAGCCAGAAACAAAAAGGTGCATGCTGTATGAATCCATAGTTAAAAATGGCAAAACTAATCTTTACTGAGTGAAATTAGCAGTGGTTTTTATAGTAGGAGGAATTGACAGGTGATAAAAGCTGAACAAGGACTACTGCGGACCAGCCAGTAGTTCAGCAAAGTTAGGTTTCTGAACTTGCTTAAACAAGGGAGAGTAATCTAGGAGAACCTTGAAGTGCCCCTTTCGTGAGAGGATGTGGGGAGTTTTGTTCTGTATAAGGCCTGGGCTCCTAATAACCCTACAAGCCGGACTGGAATTGGAGATACTTATCTGAACTCAGGGTTTGAGAGGTAGAAAGAAGAGTGAAATAGCCCCTGAAAAAAAAATCAGATTAAATGATTCTACCCTCGTAAAGAAGGTAAGATTTGAATTCACTTATGCCAAATCCAAAACTGCCACACCAGACACCTGCCTAAGAGAAAAGAGAAAGCTAAGCATCAGTCTGCCTCAGAGTGGCGCTGTGTAACAAAATTTTTAGGATTGTAACATTTAATTTACTTTATTTGAAACTGGTCACAAGGGAATAGTAGAACGGATCACATACTACAAAACAAACAACAGGGAGAACGCTTTCTGTTTGCAGACTTCTCATTGGAGCTCGGAATCTGAATAAAAGAATGAACTCCAATTAGTCTGCAACTTTTGTTAGTCGTCTATTGAACACACGTTTTGAACGACTTTGTCAGTTTCCCCATACTGAATAATTTGGGGAGAGAAAAAAAAACACCGTGTTTATTTACAAAACAGGAGGCTCTCACTTTGGAACTGATGTTATAATGAGGATCCTGAAAAGAGGTGGACAAGGCATTTTTAGCACTGTTTTGTTGGAAATGCCAGGTACTGTCACTGGTGTTTTACATCAGCGATCCCCAAACTTTAACGTGCATCTGAATCCTGGGTAGCGTGCGTGTTACAATGTGAGTTCTGATTCAGCAGGTCTGGTGTGGGGCTGAGACTGCATTTAAAAAGCTCCCAGGTGAGGCTGAGATGGCCAATCGAATGGGGACTGGGGAAGGGCACTCCACTTGAGTAATCAAGAGGGCTCTAAGCAACTGGAAAGAAGAAACTCAAAAATCCGTCCATCCGAGGGAGGCGGAGACTCCTCGGGCAGCCGAAAAGCGAGCTAGGCACTGCGCCTAGGAACCCACACTCCCAGCCCTGGCCTTACCCCAGGATCAGCAGCGCGCTCTGCAGCCGTCTCCGCACTTCCAGGAACACCCGCGTCTCTGCCGCTGCCGCCATGGCGGGGGCCCAGCCGGAGGTTCTGGCGAACCCGGGCCACTGGGGCCAGCAGCGCCTGCACACGCGACCCGAGTAGAAACAGCAGCACGGCAGGGGTGGTGGCGGCGGCGCGGGATTCCCGGACTCTCTCGCTCGGCTGAAACAGCCAGCCAGCCCACAGCGCCACCTGCCGGGCGGAGAGCGCGCCTCCGCGAGGACTGGACCTGCGGGGCGTGAGCATTTTCAAATCCCGATCGGTCTGTGCTCTGAGAAAGATGGGCGGGGAGAGCCGAACGATCCTCCCACTCTGCTTCTTATGGGCGTGACAAGATGCTTTAGTCTCCCTGGAAATGACCTTTAAAATCAAACCCTGAGCGCACGCATTTGGCTAGTGTGGATAGAGGTGAGGCTGGAAGAGAGGGAGACGATGAAGGGAGGCAATACAAGTGGGCACTGTCCCCAGGAGGCCCGAGAGCAGAATTTTCCACCCCAAACCCACTTTATCTTGTTTTTGTGTTTAGTTTTGGTGTTTTTTTTTTTTTATGAACTGTGGTCTCTTTTAAGAACTGTGGTCGGGCAGATCTCTGGTAGTTCTCTATATGAGGCATCATATGTCCAGGACTGACTTAGCATCGCTTCTAAATTTAGACACGATAACTCCAAGATGAAACAGAAAAACGGAAGAAGTTTTCTGTTCCCTGTGCAGAAGAGTGTGGTTAACTCTAGTTTCATGAATCACAGGATTAACCGTTTTTACAACCTTTGATAAGTCCTGGACTTACTGTATGTATATCCTTTTCCAGGCCACTCCTGCAGTTGGTGGCTGTGGGCCACTTCCCTGACAGTCCCCGTGAGGGCGCCATGGTAACAGGTAGCAACGGGAAGCCAAGAGCTGGGCGGGGGAGGAGATGGAGCACCGTTGACGTCATCACCGGCGTGGGAGTGAGCGCCGCGCGGTGCACGCCGGGAGCTGTCACTAGGCCCTTAGGCTTTCGGCCTCTGGTGTAGCTGCCGCGGTTGCCAGGAGAGCGGCGCTGGCGGGTAGCGGCGGAGCCCACAGCAGGTAACAGCGTCCCTTCCTCCAGATCAGTCGCGGGCCGGCCGGTGGCCCCGATCGGCTTCCTCGGCCTGGCTCGTTCTGAAGTCGCGGGGACACTCCGCGGGTCAGGCTGCTTGTGGCGTCGGGGGTGTAGCCGCCCTGGCCCCGCTTTGATCTGCGAAGCCGGCGGCTGCCCTCTGGTTTCCGGGGAAGCGGGAGCTGCGCTGGGACCTGCGAGCCGGGCCGGCCGGAGGCCTCGGACGGCCTCGGGCAAGGGTGGCGGTGGGCGGGGCCGGGGCGTCCGGTGGCTGGTCCCGAGGCTCCCGCGTTGGCACCGAGCTGTGCGCAAGGTGGGGGTGGAGGTCGCACCTTTGCGATGAAGGCGCGCAGGTAACCTCTTTGTTGGCGGAATCAACGCGTCGCGCACTCTCATTAATTAATTTGTTGGGTTGTGTTTTTTTTTAATATTGAGGAGACACCAATGTCAGCCATGGTTAATGGTCCATGTGGGAGGTTGCAAAGGAGTGCAGAAGTTTATTAGAAGACGTCAGATTAGTCATAAGGAAGTTGTTAACAATTACCACCTTTGATTTCCAAGCCTGTTAGAGTTGCAACACACTTGTTCTTCTGCATTCTTCTTTCCTACCCTGAGCGGGGGAGGGCAAGTGGCCCACAACTACACTTTTCAAAAGCGATCTAAACTGTTTCGATTATTCTTACATTACCTTAGAGTTCTATAGAATTTGAGAAATATAAAGACTGGGAAAATCTGATTTGGAGAATGTAATAATGGCAATCAAAGCTTTTTTTTTTTTTTTTGGTAATTACAAGAAGTTAATGAAACTTAGTGTTTGCCTGACACATGAGCCCCGAACTATATAGTGAAACCAAAATCTCTCTATTTCGATGTTTGTTAGCTATCGTCAATGCAGATGTAAGATCTTAATTTTACTATGTGTAACATGTCAGCATACTGTGTTTAGTAATTCACCACCTGATAAACAACACAGTGATTTAGTTGATTGAGCTGACAGAAGTTATGACAAGAGAAATTAATACCAGTTGTACTACAAATGCTTTACTTTAGTGATTATTTTCAGTTGCACTCGGAACTAAACCATTTCCCAGAATTGCTAAACAATAGCAAATCTCCAGGTTGACCTGATTATTAGGAACCTAATCATTGAAGGAAGAATTAAAAATGCCTAACTTAATACACAAAGAAGAAAAATGTGACACCATAACCGAAATGTTAAGTGTATATGAAATGTTGTTAATTAAATATTTGACTATATAAAGTCAAAGGAAACCTGTTTTGTAGTTAAACTAGTGGAAAGAGCTCTGGCCTGGGAATGAGAGATTTCTTTCAAGTTCTTTCTCCTGCTAATCAGGTCTGATCTCTCTCTAGGCCTCAGTTTTGTCATCTGTTTAAAAGGGAATTTCATAGGATCTGAGGATTTCAAGCTGATGTTTCTTCTGAACACTGTTCTGAATTCATTAATAGTCTTAATGTCCCAAAACAGTGTTCCCTGGCAAATAATTTGGGAGCACATTGGGTTAAATCTGGATTTGCTTTTAACTGCAGGACTTCTCAAAGCCATTACTACTATGCTTGGGTTCCTCAGGGGAAAGTTATTGAATCATTTGCTAAACTTACCTGGACAGAGAGAGAGCCTATTTTCTCATGTCCAAACTGTTAACATCTCCTAGAATATAATTACAGTAAGTCCTCCAATAATGTTTCCTTCAATGCTGGTTTCTTATACCGTTGCTGTAGAAACTTTATGTCAATCCGCCTGTGGTAAAATTGGTTTCGTTATATGTCATTTCACCTCAGTTCCAAGAACTGACTTTCTGTACATAGAACACCAATTTGAAAATGACAGTACTTGAGCTGAGTCCCCTCTCAACTCTGAAATTCCCCGCATTATGTTTTGGCTTTCAGTTTAACCTTTCTGGAGCATGAAGATCTAGTGACAACTTACCGATATAACAAAGGCTTGTATTTTCCTTAGTAAATTATTAAAATTAAGGATGCACATAGGTTTCTGTGGGCCTTAATGCTTTAATTTATGACAGAAGAGTATCTTCTTTTTTGTGGTCTCTTGATGCTTTTCTATAACCATAATTATTTCATGCATTGAATTTGATTTTATGGTCAAGTTATTGATTTTATTAATAATTTCATTATAAAGCTCCAATAAGTAAAATCTTGTTAATATGGCATTATTTTTACTCTGAATGATTTCCCTCTCTAGTGAAATGTGATAAAAGCCACTTTAAATATACTTAATAACTAAATAATTTTAAGAGGTTAGGCCATTGAAAAGAGTTGTTAAAATGTAAATTCTAAGGCAGTTTCTAAATTGTTTACTATAGGGATCTAAGTATTGAATACAATCTTAAATTATTTTACTAAACTCTGTCAGGTGTCATTAGCACACAACTAGTGTGACTACTCCTGTCTATTCTTTGTTACTTTGTTAGTGATGAGTGCTATTAATGTGCTTCTTTCTTGAAGGGGTGGGGAGGAGACAGTACATTTAATTTTAATAGGTAAGCCTTAATTCAGGTATGTTCTCTCCCTGAAATAAAACTAGTATGTGGAAGTATAGAGCTCCTGTTTTTGTATAATAGTTAACAGTTTTTATCGCTTATTATATGAAAATAAGTACTTTTGATGCCCTTGTCTTTAAATTGTGATTTCTCTTTTCTCATTATGTTCACCTCACCTTCCCCAAGGAGTCAAGCTTGAAACCTCAATGATTTTTTATTGCATAGGTCAAATATATGGTATCACGTTTATCAAGGAAAAATTTACATACAGTTGCACTCATTTAACATAAACATTATATACACACCCATGTAACCCCAGCACAATCAAGATTTGAAGCATGCCACCACTCAGGTCTGTACTGTTATGCTTTTGTTCTCTTTAAATGTTCTCCCTGTCTTCTACATGTCCAGATCATACCTATCAAGTCCTAACTCAAATGCCACCTCCTCTGTGAATCTTTTTTAATTACCTCATTTTGAAGTAATTTCCTCTTCTTCTGACTTTCCTGTTTATATTTCTTTGAAGATCTTTTTTGTCCTTCATGGTGGCTTAATGAATGGCATGCTTATAGTAGGCATTTATTGTTGACTCAATGGGTAAGTGTAGTATTTCTCAAACTTCGTCATTTTTATATCATCTTCAAAATTTTGGCCATAGCTGCATCCTTCCTGCATACTTATTTTCTTAATATTTCTTTATATCAATGTGATTGTGAAAATAATTTTTAAAGGAAACTGAAGTAACCACCAGAAGTAAAAAGCAAGTATCACTTGCCATAAACGGAAGGTAGACATAAAGATGAAAATAATGAAAACAAAACAGTGTTGTCAAATTCTACCTAGAATTATTTGCCTGCTGAAGACTCTAAGCCTGAGATTTACTGTTCTTGGCTTAAAAGGGCAATTAGCAACAATTGCAGAGGTGTTGATAACACCTCACCAATTCTGAGACTTCAGAATGCAATCTGAGAAATTAAAGGATAATGAAGGGGGAATAACTTCCTCACTTGATTCAGTGTTACTTAGCCTTGTCTTAAACCCATAAAATAATCTCTTATCTGGTTGGTGGCCAGAATTTTGGGAAACACTGTAACATACAAGGCTTGGAAATGCGTTAGAATTTTATCTTTGAAAGAATTGGGAAATAAAGCCTTAGTTATAAATTCAAGGGTATACTAGAGTTAGCTTTAAAAATACAATATGAAGACAGAAAGTTAATGTGGTTATTATTGAATCACAATTGTCTATTTTTTCAAAAATGTTAGACTTTGCAAATAAAGTACTCACTTTTATTATTAGGGCACAGTATCTTTAAGAAACCTTTGAATCTAAAAAAATAAATATAAATATAAAAACTACTGGGAGCCTTTTATATGACAAAGTGATGACTTGATTCAAGAGTAATGAAATGTCAATATGTTTATCTGGCAAAGCTCTTATAAGAGTAGATGATGTAATAGCATAAAAGAATCTGATATCTCCTTTACTTCCTTCTCTCTTCTTAACTTAGTGCTATATTTTCATATATCCAGCCTATTTTCTTCTGAGGCAATGGAATATTCTCCTCTCTTATGGTAAGAGTTTTATGTGAACAGGCAGGAAAATAAATTCCCTACTCTTGTTCTGTAACATACGTCATATATTTCAACTCACTATGGTTATTTACAGGCATATATCTATATTATGAGTCTAACGTTTAAGTTGCCATTATTTTGTGCTCATGAACAAAGAGTTTAGATAAGCAGACTATTTATTTGGTGGTGTTGTTTTCCAAAAAAATAATTTACCTGAGTGTTACTAGGTTTATCAGTGCACACAATAATTTGCTATTCAACCAGGAGTCAGATTGCTTTTAATTTAAGGTTCTGAGATGCAACCTGAGTTTGGAAGTAAGAGCCTTTTGGATGAATTGTCTTTATTTTGTAAAAGAGCCTTCACCGAAACAAGTGGTTTCTTTCCTGTGTCTCTACTACAAAATAAAGCAGCAGTATAGAAGCAGTGCAGATAAGCTGTCATCATTGAAAAGTGACAACTGACTATAATCAGAAAACTGTAAAAAAACAATAGTCTTAATCCTTTGAAATAAATGGGTAAATAGCCCTGCATTTCCAATTGCTTTTGATTGTGCTGTTACATTATTTAAAAAGTACTATAAAATATCAGCCACCTGAAACCTTTAGGATATGTGTTATTATGATCAATCCAGTTTCCTAGATAATTGGAACTGTTATATATTGTGTACCACAAATGCTGTCCCAGTCTGCTGATGATACTTTTTGCTTGTTTGCAGCATGATGCACTTTTGGCACTGTGGCATTTCCATACACACTTGCACATATCTTAACAATGTGTCTAACTTTTAAAGTTTCTTGAGTGGAAGCTTTTCTCCTGAGAAAAGAAGATGGAACATACACTTGCCTTAACATTAGGGTCTGTCATTTTGGAAGAAACATAAATATTTAAGTGACTTCCATATTGTATGCCACCAATTATGTAAGTGTTACCACCAGTTAGTCAGTACTTCGCCTTTGAGCCTGAATGAGGAGTTCCAGCAAGCTTTTCTTTGTGGCATCCATCATTTTTTGGAAGGCTGTCTTTAAATCACTACGCCCTGAGCCTACCTGATTCTATTGGGTTGTCGGAAAAGTCATGACATATTTTTTTCTGTTTTTTGTTGCAAAAATGCATCATGACTTTTCTGACAACCCACTACATTTTGAAACTGCTTATTAGTTTATGTGATCTGATCATTAGTACTGTTTTTATTATGTCTTTTAAGTTATAGAGGTTGGTTTAACAAAGAATATTATTTGAGAATAAACTTTTTTTAGTTATGAATTGCTGTATAACACATTATTTCAAAATGTAGTGACTGAAAACAATAATAAATATCTCTCAGTTTCTGTTGGAAGGGATTGGGAGCAGTTTCATTGGAGGTTGTGGCCTGAGTATTTTGAGAGGTTGCAGTCGGATGTTGGCCTGGGCTACAGTCACCTAAAGGCTTGATTGGGGTTGGAAAACCCTCTTCCGAAGTGGCTCACTCACATGCAGGGAAGTTGTTTCTAGCTATTAGAGGGAGTCCTCAGTGCCTCCCCACATGGCTCCTTGAAGTGTCTTTATGACAAAGGCCAGCTTGTCCCGGAATGAGTGATCCAAAAGACACGGAAGTGGAAGCCGCAGTGTGTTTTGTGGCCTGCTTTCACCTATGCCTATAATCACTGTTTTATTTATTCATATATGTCGGAAGTAATTTTGTGTGGGAGGGGATCACATAAGGGCATGAATACCAGGAGTTGAGGATCATTGGAGGCCATCTTGGTAGCTAGCTACCACATCTTATAAAGCTGAGGTGTGAACATGTCTCTAAATAAGCAGTATATATTTGCTCAGTATGTGGTATCTACGCTGCTCAAGTTTTAGAAAAAATATTCAAAGATTAACTTAAAATGTCACTTGAGGATTATTGTACTAAACAAAACAAGCACTTTTTTGACAAAATTCCTAATCTCTGTGGGTTTTTGGGGGTGGTGGGATGATTCTGGATTAAAATATAACACTGAAGGTACAGATTTTATTCACTTTCATTTTCTTTTTGTTATTAGGAGATGAAGGAGGTAGGAAATGGCCCATATTACACAGTTGCTATTTGATGTTCTTTAGGGATATTATTCATTCATTCACTTTTTTAAAAATTAAACTTATCTATTTAATACAATAAATATAGGGAATAAGTCACGTGATGTTAAAGTATAAAAAATGTATACAGTGAAAAGTTTCCTTCTCCCTGGCTCCCATCTACCCAATTCTTACTTGGCCCTCAGGAAGTAATCAGTTTTATTATTGCCTTGTGCGTTCCTTGAGAGATATATCATACATATGCAAATTATACGAATATGTAATTCTCCCTTTTTAAAATATAAATGATAACATACTGTAAACACTGTTATGCACCTTGATTTTTTTTTTTAGTTTATATATCTTGGGAGCACTTTTTAAATAAATACATAGACTTTATTCATTCTTTTTACCAGTTGAGTATATTCTATTGTCATTCAATTTTATAATGTTTATTGGTCATTTAATGTGGGTCAAGCGTTTTGCGAGCACCTGGGGAGGTGAGAGCTAAATGATAGATGAGGGTTGCATCATAAGGATTATCACCCCGTGTAGTCACAGTTCAATTACAATAAAGCAGAGAAAGTTCTCTGACAGAGGAAGTACAGTATGCAGTGCGAGTTCACAGGAAGGAGGTATGTGTGAGTGTTGAGATGGTGGAATGG
Source organism: Hipposideros armiger (assembly GCF_001890085.2). Lineage (NCBI taxonomy): Eukaryota > Metazoa > Chordata > Mammalia > Chiroptera > Hipposideridae > Hipposideros > Hipposideros armiger. Next base: position 343,244 of record NW_017731530.1, read on the forward strand.
TCAGGGAAGACTTTGCAAAGGGGTACAATCTGAGGCTAAGTAGGTACTAGCCAGGTTAAGTTGGGATTCAATGTTTCAGGGAGAAGGAATTTTTTAAAAAGATGTGAAAATACATTGCAAAGTTAATGTAATCAAAAAACATTGCACTGGCATAAAGACAGACATATTAATTAAAACAGTGTGGTAGTGGCATGAAGGGAGACAGAGAGAGTGATGTAATCGAATAGAAAACCCTGAAGTAAACTCACGTGTATATATGGTCAAATGATTATCAATAATGGATGCCAAGACCACCAATTGGGCAAGGGTAGCCTTTTCAACAAATGGTTTTGCGGAAACTGGATATCCATGTCCAAAAGAGTGAAGTTGAAACCTTGCTTTATACCATATACAAAAATTAACTCAAAATGGATTAAAGACCTAATACATACAACTACAAAACTCATGGAAGAAAACAGGGAAAACTTTATGACTTTGGGTTTGGCAATGATTTCTTAGATGTGGCTGCAAAAGCACAGGTTACAAAAGTAAAAATAGACAAATGAGACTACATCAAACTTAAAAATGTCTGTATCAAAAAGCTTCTGTGATTCAAAGGACACAATCAGAAGAGTGAAAAGGCAACATACAGAATGGGAGGAAATAGTCCCAAATCATATATCTATCTAATAAGGGGCTAATACCCTGAATATATAAAGAACTCCTGAAACTCAACAGAAAGACAACTCAGTTGAAAAATGGACAAAGGACTTGAGTAGGCATTTCTCCAAAGATGATATACAAATGGCTAACAAGCTTATGAAAAGATACTGAACACCATTAATCATTAGAGAAATGCAAATCTCTCTGCAATGACATACCGCCTGACACCCGTTAGTATGGCTACTATTTTTTTAAAAAACAAACAAACCCAAAATAACAAGTGTTGATGATGTGGAGAAATTAGAACCTTTGCGCACTGTTTGCTGGGAATGTAAAATGGTACAGGTGCTTTGTAAAACAGTATGGCGGTTCCTCAAAAAATTAAAAATAGAACTACTGTATAATCTAGCAAGGCCACATCTGAATATATATGCAAAAGAATTGAAAGCAGAATCTCAGAGACATTTGCACACCCAAGTTCATAGCAACTACTGTTTACTAAAGGCAAGAGGTAGAAACAACCTAAATGTCTATGAACGAATGAATAGATGAACAAAATACGGTATATATATGGTGTGATAGAAAACTACGGTGAATGTTTAAAGACACATTGCCATTAATCCCACTCAAAATACTCCCCCTTGTTTTGAACACATTTATCCCATTGTTCTTGCCACTTTCTGAAGCAGTTCTGGAAGTCTTCTTTCGTGAGTGTCTTTAGTTGTGCTGTTGTAGCTGCCTCTATGTCCTGAATTGATTCAAAACATTTACTTTTCGTGGTCATTTTGACTTGGAGTAAGAGCCAAAGTCTCACGGTGCCAGATCCGGTGAATAAGGTGGATAAGGACACACCGTAATGTTTTTATTTGACAGAAATTGCCATACCAGAAGCGATGTGTGACACAGAGCATTGTCATGATGGAGGATGAGTTATGGCACACTTTAAAAAATGCCTCCTCTGACCCATAGCTCACACCCGACTGACTATACCAAACAAGTTGAAACTTGTCACACAGTATTACTAAGGTTCGATGTGCTGCTTCCCTTATTGAAGATCCCTGCCTTTCCGTTGGGTGGCACTTGGCAGCAACATTCACCATATCTTTTGATCACACTTCATACATACAATAGAATATTATTCTTAAAAAGGAATAAAATCCTGTCACATGCTACAATATGGATAAAACTTGAGGACATTATACTAAGTGAAATAGGCTAGTCACCAAAAGACAAAAATACTGCATGATTTCACTTCTATGAGGTATCTAGTCAAATTCATTAGAAACAGAAAGTAAAATGGTATTTGCCATAGGCTGGGGGGAGAGGGATAAAGGGGAGTTGTTGTTTAATGGATATAGTGTTTCAGTTTTGCAAAATGAAAAAGTTCTGGAGCTAGATTGCACAACAATTTGAATATACTTTACTGAGCTGTTCACTTAAAAATAGTTAATATTATTAAATTTATGTTAAGTGTCTTACCACAATTAAAAAATAACATTAAACTCTTAGAAACATGAAGCATATGTGTATTTTTAAGTACCATTACATAATTTAAGCCATTTTCTAAATATTGGAAAAGGTACCTATTAAAGAATAAGCCAAGTCAGAGGCGTTGAATCAGAAATTACTGTGTAGAATCACAGTATTTTGAATATAATTTGAAAGGGAATAAAGTGCCTGAGAAGAGTATGGGGCATATCCAGAAAAGGAATAACATATGCACTGAGATAGGAGGGAGCAAATCTTGAACAGTGGACAGTTGATTAATGTTAATGAAAAGTATATGCAATGACATTTGTTAAAGATGGTAAGGCTGGGGCCGGCTGAGTGGCTCCGTTGGTTAAGAGCTCGCTCAAGAGTGCGAGCTGTGAGCAACAGGGTCGCCGGTTCAATTCCTGGCCCAAACTGGGCTGCCAATAGGTGGCAGATGGCTCAGCTTAAAAAAAAAAAATGGTAAGGCTGACTTTAATCAGGATTTTCACAATAGGTAATAGGTACAGGAGCCACTGGAACAGGATTTTACAGTGGAGGAGAGAGACTGGCTCAACTCCACATATAGCGGTTTACAGCCATGGAGCAGGGTGGGGGTCAATGGAAAACTACTAAGAGGAAACATAAGGGGTAAGTGGGATTCTGGCTAAACCGACCTAGTGGGATTCTTGCTGAATGAAGACACACCAGGTGATCAAATTTTGGATGGTGAACCTGATCAGGTATTGGGGTGGTGTGTTTCTGGTTAAATAGACCTACTGGGGTTCTTGGTAGAACTACATTTTACAAGAAAGTGCACATATGGGCCTGCGAGAGGGTTCAGAAGCTTGACTAAAGTTTGGTCAAGCAAAGAATCTTTGTCACTAGGTTTTGCTTAGCTAGGACAGAAATATGAATTAGAAGATAGCTTGAATGGTCCAATTTATGAAAAAGCTTTAGGATTAAGAGCTTGCATTTCATTGCTAAGTAATTGAATGTCACAATTTTAGCAATGATAAGGGTACTTCTTATGTGCTAAGTAAGCACTGGGCTAAAGTGCTTTTCATGGATTATAAATTGACCTTCCAGCAGGGATTAATATGCTCAAACTATTTTTTGCTGTGTAAAAATTAATTGACTGTTAAAGAAGCTGAAGGTAGTAAAACTGGGAGGTAATATGGTAATAGTTGAAGTGAAACTTCTCAGGAGCCATGGTCAAAAGACCACCGTTAGGAAACAAGCAAATAAGGAGGGCAGTTTCAGGCTGTAGTAAGTGCTAGGAAGGAAACACACTGTAATGTGATATTCTGGAGTACGTGGTAAGATTGTGGGCCTGGCGCAGGCCGATTGAGAGACTGATCAGAAAACTTCTTGAGGGTTGATACTAATTACTTGGAGGATGGAAAGGAATTTGCCACACAAAGAGTTGACTGGAGAGCTTTGAGGTATAGAGAACAGCAAATAAAAAATGCCCTGTAGTGCAAAAAATGCTGGTATATTTGAGTTTGAATATTCTCATAATGACATCGTGTGGAGGATGGATTATAGGGGCTCAAGGGTAGAAACCAGATTCAGTGGTGTGCTGGAGTCTAACTGGTTAGAATAATAAGAGAGGAAAAGTGGTTATTAGAAACTCAGGATGTATTAGTTAACATGCTATTTGAAGCTATAGGACTAGAGGAGATAACTTTGGGGGAGAAAAAAAGTAGGATTCCTAAATGAAAGTATGGCAGCTTGGTTGTACGACTTTCCTTCAGCAGTATTCAGTTGCTTGGGTTCAGGTATGGAAAAAGCAGATAATGGAGCTCAACCAGGACTGAGATTTTTCTAGGAAAGCATAGCAGAGGGAGAAAGGAAGATATTTATCTTCCCAGTCCTGAGGTAGGATGGGTATTAGAAGGAAAAAATATCTCCATGAGAGTGAAGAGTAGTGGTTAAGAGAGCTCTAAATCCAGACTGCTTGAGTTAAGACCCCTGGCTCTGCCATTTATTAACTGTATCACATATTTGTATGCTTCAGTTTCTTTATAAGTGTGGATAATAATACTAGCACGTATCTCATAGGTTCAAGTAGGATTAAATGAGTTATAATATGCAAAGCATTTGAACAGTGCCTGCTATTTAGTAAGCACATTGTAAGGTTAGCTAAGATGCTGTTACCTCTGCTGCATCAGAGGAGGTCTTATCTTTAGTAGATAATTAAGACTACAAGGTGGTAGGACATGCAGAGAAAAGCTGAAGATCTGTTGATCACATTATCTGGAGTTTTCTAGAGTGTATGCCATTTGAAGGTTTGAGATCGGGTCAGATTAGAGGAAGTACAGAGCATCAGTGTTATAGTGGGGGTGGCCTTAACCAATTTTGAAATACCTGGTAGGTGTTGTCTTTTATCCATATTGTCAGCCCTCTAGAGACGTTTCAAATTTTTTTGGAGTAACTAGCTTTATAAGTTGGTTAAGTGAATGTTTTGCTAACAATTATTTAGTGAAAGTGTTAACATTGAAACCCAAAACTTTTGAGGAAAATGAAATAGATTTGTTAATAATTGTCACATTCATTTGTTAGATGTTAACAATTACTGAATGATAAATTTTTATATTTAAAAACGTTTGTAAAGAGACTATACTTTATATATAGCATTTTTAAGGTATTGTGTCTTTCATAATCAACATGTAGTGTTCCACCATCCCACGTTGCATGGTGCCTTAAATAATTTATTCATTTATATCTTGGAATGCGATAAAACACTTGGACAGTTGCCAGATATATCTTTAGAACTGGATAAAACTGAATGTTTCTCGCTTGTCAGCCCTCCCTCTACCTTTCATGGCAACAGAGGGAAAGAAGGGGAGAGCACAGCTAGTGATAAGCAAACCATCCAAGTTCTCTTCTTCACGTAGGTATTCTGAAATTAGGTCTACTCATTTTTTATAACCATTTAAACAAAACTTTACAATTCAGATGGTCTGATGGACTGTCTCATTTCTTATTTAAATTTTACCTTTTTACACTATAAAGTATGAAGCCATAAATCTGTATTACCTGATAATTTTCATAGGGCCTAATTTCCCTAGAGAAATCTATGGCTTTTTCAAAAAAAAGTTATTTTGTTTTATTTTTCTATTTGCGTGTGATGAAACACTCATGTATCATGTTTTATGACAATTCAGGTGCAGTTTATCAAAGTTGTAAGTTTGAAAGAATAGCAGCTAAATTGTCAAGTGGACTATAGATTAAGTCAGAAAATCTATGTATTAACAGCTCAGCTCCTGAAAGAATGATTTTAAGTGTCATGTTGACTTAACCTGCATCACTTTAACAAAAAACAAATTAGAATTTTAATTTATTTATTTTTGTATTTTCAAGTTCCGTAGTTACATTAAATGTTTCATTATTGTATCTAGTGGGAAGTAAGGTTTTGTTTTTTTGTTCTTTTGGGGTTTTTTTGGCATGTGCTTGATGTTTACAGTCTAACCAGTCTTAGTGTATTTTAGGATCAAAACAATGTGGAGGGGTATGTATATCAGAAATGTTATATTAGCATATATGGCAGAGAAATAGCAATCTCTAAATTGAAATAAGTACCAGAATATTCCCTACTCTTTTATATCCCTAAATTCTTACAGCCATTTTCCAGTTCCTAGGAAGGAACAGCGTAGTTATCTTTGAATACTTCCATGACACTGAATACTAGCCGACCAGAGTGTTAACTACTTCCATCTCAAGAAACATTTTAAAGTTAGTCATTAACTCTGTAGCAAGAGCATCTGCACCCATTTTAATACTTTGTAACTTTGGTTCCTCCTGCAAAACTCTTGTAGGTAATGATTTTACATGATTTTGGAGCTGGTCTCTAGTGGGACGCAGTGGGAGGATGAACACAGAAGAGCTGGAATTATTGAGTGACTCAAAATACAGAAACTATGTAGCTGCAATTGACAAAGCACTAAAGAACTTTGAATACTCCAGTGAATGGGCAGATTTGATATCGGCACTTGGAAAACTCAATAAGGTATGTCAGTCTTATCCATTTCATAAAAAGTAGTAAAAATCAGACATCTGTCTATATTTGTTAGATTTCTCTAAATCTTGAAGTAAAAATTTTGAAAATATAACTAAATCTCAGAATTACTTTGTTAATGCTATTTTACTTCACACATTGTATGCCTATGTAGTCAGACATATTTTTAAGGCCAAAACAATAACAGTGTTTGAAAATTATAATTATCATCATTACCTATAAAAACACAAGACTAAGAAGCAAATATGGTAACAGTGAGGACTAAAAAGTTTCTGTAATTGAGCATCAGATATGGTTCTGGAGTTCTTGGCAACAAAACCTGCAAATGGAAAGCAGTAACTACAATAATATGTCCTTTCCAAATATGTAGCAATTAGGAGACATTTTATATCCAGGCAAGCCTTAGATGCAAAAAGTACTGTACTGAATATAAAAGTGACAAGCAGTTACAAAGAGCTTAGCCTTGAATGATCTTTTTTGACATGTGTGGTTTTTATCCACTATAATTATGGTGCCATCATTGATCAACTCTTAGTTTTAAATTTTCACCCTTTTTTTTTTCTTAAATCAAATTTTTCTCACAACCACAGGTTTTTTGGGGAATTTTTTGGATTAAAAAAAAAAAAAGTTGTTATTGAATAGGAATGCTTCTAACTAAGTGGTCCAGGGCAGCAGATAGAAAAGGAGAGCTCTTCCAATGATTATTTTAACATCAAACAACTTAATATACAATTACTAGGAAAGAAATTTGTCTTAAAATACATACCACGGACACTAGTTTTCAACCTGATATTATGGATAATTACTTTGATATCTTAAAAAGAAAACCTTTAGTTTTCAATGTACCAAAGATTTATTTTAAAATTATATGCACAAACTTATGTTTGACATGTTAACTTCTAACATTTATAATTTGAGGTTTGACAAATTCTCAGATTTTTCACAACATCCCTAAGAAATTGCATTCAAAAGTATGTGTTTGCTTAAAGGTGGTTAGGTTCTTTCTTGTTATGAAGAGCCTCTGAAGACTTACTAGGAACTATGTTTAAAAGCAATTTGAAATTGTGGAAATTATTTTGCTTAATTACGCATATAGTTAGTTTTTATAGTTAATCAATATTCATGAAAACAGATTTTATTGTATTCAGATAACACAAAGTAGGATATTAAAGTCATTGATGAAACTTACCTAAAATCAGTGAAATAAGGTAAGAATTTTATATTTATATTTATATATACGTATGTATGTTTTTACATATTTGTATGTATATATTTGTTGAAGATAGTCTAAATATATTTTGCTAAATTTTCAGCTCATTTATGTAAGTTTTCCAACTCGGAAATGCTTTTAGAAAATGGTCCTATATTTTTTTTATTATTTCATATTAATAGAATTTTTTATTGAAGCATTTTATGTTATATGTCATTCAATTTTCTAATACAGAGGTACTTCTGGTAATAACCCTAATTTTTAAAAACTATACATAAATATTGCCTCTGCTCCTATGTCCAAAATTTAAATTAATTCCAGAAATCGAAGGCAGCTTGTTTAAAAACAAAATAAATGTTTTCATAACTGTATTCTTTGTTTTTCATTTACAGATCTAATTTGATTTACTATTTATTACATTCAATTTAAAACTGAAAAAAGGCCTATAGTGGGAAGAACAGTGAAAATGTTATATTTAAGTGGACCTCATTTAGAGCCTCCACTTTTTTTTATGAACTGAGAGATCTGGTGCTGACTCTTCTGCTCTACTGCTTTGGCAGGTCATTTTATGTATTTTAACTTCAGTTCTTTATTTTGTAAATAAAGAACTCTGTGTATTTCTTCTGAACTCAATTCTAGTATATTATTCTGTTCTCATTCTGAGTGTACATTTTATAATGTATCAGCTCTTTATCAGAATAATTTGAAGAACTACATTTGTAAGTTCTTCTATGTTACTTAAATAACTAGCCTCCTTGGGGTGGTTTGTAAAATGGAATCTTCTTCTACAAATTCTGTCCTGACTGTGTTATGGTCGAATATATAAAGCAAAATGTATTTGGTGCAGTTGAGAAATTAAGTTAGTAAAAATAAATGGACAATCATATAATCTCATGTAGATTCTTATAAGTATTAGGAATTACTTGCTATATGATACACCAAAGCAGTAGTTGCCTTTTTCCTACTATATATACCTATCTATGTTGAGATCCAGTTTTCTTAATATATTACAGTGTATAAAAATAAATTGAAAGCTGATTAACATTAAAGTTTTATAAAAATCTACTCTAAATAAATTTGTGTTAAAAAATATTATTTTTCATAAAAACATTTCTTTTAACATTCTGTAGATTTTTTTTAAAAACAAATTCAGTATTTTTTAGAATCCTCGGTTTTAATTTCAAATATGATATACCTTGATAGATGTAACTGACAAAAATGAAAGTTCTTTGGTCTCTGCTCTAATTTTTTTAAAGTATAAAGAAGTTCTAGAAGGATTTTTGATAATACTGTGTTAGAAAGTGTAAATAATATGAAATGTAATATTTTTTCTCAACTGAATTAAAATGTTTTCTTCAAGGTTTTACAAAATAATGCAAAGTACCAAGTAGTACCCAAAAAGCTGACAATAGGCAAACGCCTAGCTCAGTGTCTACATCCAGCATTACCAGGTGGAGTTCATCGGAAGGCACTTGAAACATATGAAATTATTTTCAAAATCATTGGACCTAAGCGACTTGCCAAAGATCTTTTTTTATATAGGTAAGAATAATTTTACTACTTACATATAAATGAAAATACTTTTGACTATTTTATAGCTTTTGCAGTAAAAGATGAAAACTACTTGATGATGGAGATTTTCAGATATCCATCTTAAATACTTAAGTTAAATGATTCAGAAAAATTTAGAGCATTCCTTTAAGTTTTTTTCTTAGATGTCATTTATGAAGTTTTCATTCAAAATTTTTCAGATTAAAGTACTTTCTACCTTTCTAAGCTTTGTTTTTTTCCCCATCTTTATTAAAATATAATTGACATATAAGTTTAAGGTATACAACATAATGATTTGATATATGTATATGTTGTGAAATGATTACCACAGTGAGTTTAGTTGACACATCCATTACCTCACATAGTTACATATGTGTGTTTATGCCAATATCATACTATTGGGTTGTCGGAAAAGTCATGACGTATTTTTTCTATGTTTTTTGTTGCAAAAATGCATCATGACTTTTCCAACAACCCAATATCTTGATTACTATAGCTTTGTAATATAGTTTGAAATCAAAGTGTGATACATTCAGCTTTATTGTGCTTTCTCAGGATTGCTTTGACTATTCAGGGTCTTTTGTGGCTCCAAATGAATTTTAGGATTTTTTTTCTTTTGTAAAAAATATGCCATTGAAATCTTGGTAGGGATTACTTGATAGGGATTAACATCCTTTCACTTTCAGTCTGTGTATGACTTTCGATCTGAAGTGAGTCTCTTGTAGACAACATATATTAGGGTTTTGTTTTCTTATTCATTCAGCCATCCTGTGTCCTTTGATTGGAGCATTTAATTTACTTACATTTAAAGTAATTGTTGATAGATATCTAGTTTTTGCCATTTATTATTAATAGTTTTGATATGTTTTTCATCTTCTTAAAGAAGTCCCTTTAACATTTCTTATAATACTGGTTTGGTAGTAATGAATTCCTTTAGCTTTTTCTTGTCTGGGAAGCTCTTTATCTGGGAAGTTTTTTTATTCTAAATGATAGCTTTGCTGGATAAATTAATCTTGGTTGTAGGTCGTTGCTTTTCATCACTGGTGCATATTTCATGCTAATCCCTTCTGGCCTGCAAAGTTTTTGTTGAGACATCAGCTAACAGTCTGATAGAAGCTCCTTTATGGGTAACTAACTGCTTTTCTCTTGCTGCTTTTAAGACTCTCTTTCTCTTTAACCTTTGGCATTTTAATTATGATGTGTCTTGGCGTGGGCCTCTTTGGGTTCATCTTTGGGACTTTTTGGGACTCTCTGCACTTCCTGGGCTTGTATGTCTATTTCCTTCACCAGATTAGGGAAGTTTTCCATCATTACTTCCTCAAATAGGTTTTCAGTTCCTTGCTCTCTCTCATTTCTTTCTGTTACTCCTCTCTGTTGGTTTTCAAAGCCAAAAGTTAGGAGACTTTTTTTCCTCGCACTGGAACCCTGAGCTAGGGACCCTGTTGTGGGGCTGGGACCCCCTGCTCCTCATGGGTGGCCTCTACAGCTGGAATATCCCCTCCTGATTTTTTTTTTATTTAAGATTTTATTGGGGAATTGGGGGAGGGGAACAGTGTTGGGGAATCGAGGAAGGGGACCAGACAAGTTGCTGTCCTTTTGTTCTTCAGTCTAGTTGTGGAGGACGTCCCTTCACTGGCCCGTGTTGGTATTATTATTGCGCTCTTCCTGGGTGAGGCAGATCAGTC
>NW_017731530.1:355269-360552 GCF_001890085.2 Hipposideros armiger
ATTATTTCCTCTTCTTGCAAATGCTGCCATGTCTGTGAAACCAACATTGCTAAGTTTGTATGAGATATATTACCTGCCTTTGGGTAAAACACTGAAGCCTGGTCTACAAGGATTGCTAACTGGTATTCTTCCTGGCTTAGAAGAGGGATCAGAGTACTATGAGAGGTAAGATGGTGCCGTTATTGGTGCAGCTAAGTAATCGAAGTTATGGATTTGTCAGTCAGAATCCTTAGATCAATAATGTTTTAAACATCACAAAAATCAATTATTCTAGATACTTCAGTATATCACTTGAAAATTTCTATACCCAAAAAAAAAAATTTATTGTAGTGTATGTAGTCTGTGTATCATACTGAAAATATAGCAAGGTGATCAGAGTACAGACTTGAGAGATTAATGGACTGGGTTCAAATCCTGACTTGATAGATACTTTGTGAGCTTAGGAAAGCTTTTTTAACATTTCCAAACTTTTCAATTTCCTCATCTATAAAACAAGCTTAATATGTATTTCATTGTATTCTTGTAATAATGAAATCACTTAGTCCAGTGCCTAGCACATATAAGTCCCTCAGAAAATTGTGACCCATAATTTAAAATAATAATATGATAGACATGTAGATTAATTTTTAAAATGGGAAATTGGGCCATTGCCAACAGTTTTTAAATTGTTAATTGTGAAAAATAGCCTAGCTGTAAGTGCAGTGTTGTTTCACTAGTTGTTAACGTGATACTGTTGATATTTTAACTTTTTTAAAGAATATGATTTGATCTCCTGTGGAGCCTATTATTTTTTCTTTGGCATTTAATAGACAATGCATGATGGTATTATGTGTCTTTAATATCTTATTACTGATATTCTTACAAAAAAGGAACTTAAGAGTTGAGATTACAAAAATAGAAAATGCCAAACTTGTTTTGAGTAAGCTTAATTATTTAAATTTCAATAATTTATTCTGGTGCATTGACTTGCTACTCCATTTTATTGTATTCATCTGCTCCAGTAATGCAGTAAAAATCTAATCCTGAAAATTTTGGATTACCCTTATAAGCTACTTTGAGAAAAAAATAATTTTGTCCTTAAAACTTATCATTTTCTTTTATTAGTTTTGTATTGGTTTGTCAGAAAAGTCATGATGTATTTTTTTCTATGTTTTTCATTGCAAAAAAGCGTCATGACTTTTCCGACAACCCAATACTTACTTGCTTATAATTTTAGAAATGTGTGATGTTATTTCATTTAGTTTATAAATTAGTTTTATTTTAAATTGTTATACGTATTCTAAGGGAAGCATAGACTCAATACCACTTTATAACTCCACTAGCTACAGTTAAAAATGTAACATAAGGGCCGACCAAGTGGTTCAGTTGCCCAAGAGTGCGAGCTCTGAGCAGCAGTGGTTTGAGTCCCAGCCCAAGCTGAGTTGCCACTGAGCTGCCAACAGGTGGCAGGATGGCTCAGCTAATAAATAAATAAATAAATAAATAAATAAATAAATAAATAAATAAATAAAGTAACATAAATGAATAATCTTTATGAATGTGGCATTCCTATGGTTTATCTTGTTCTGTATCTTAGTCCATTTGAGCTGCTATAAAAAAGTACCATAGACTGGGTAATTTACAAACAGAAATTTATTTCTCCCAGTTCTGGAGGCTGGAAGTCTAAGATCTGGTGAGAACCCTCTTCCTGGTTTGTAGCTGGAGTCTTCTCTCTGTGTCTTCAAGTAATGGAAGGGGCTGCTCAACTTTGTGGGGTTTCTTTCATAAGAGCACTCATCTCATTCATGACGGCCCTCATGACTTCAGCATCTTCCAAAGGTTCTACCTCCTAATACCATAACCTTTGGGGATTAGAGTTTAACATATGAACTTTGAGGGGACATAAACATTCAGCCTATAGCATTATGTTTTGCTAGTTATTCCATGCAATTTCTATAAAAGGATTTGTAAACTTGTTCTTTTAATGTATAAATGAGTTGAGGTCAGAAGGGATTAGTGTTAGTATTAAATTACATAGCAAGTAAACAGTAGATCTCATTATCAGATTCTCTTGATTCTGACTCTACTGTACTATAATGTTATCAATTTTTGTGTTTTAAGTTTTTTATCTTAAAAGAAATCAAAAGTAATTAATCTTTAAATGTAATCCTTAATGAAGCAGTAATGCTTTTGTCAGAGGCCTAATTCATCAAAATTGTGATTTAAATAGTGTGCTTTCAAAGAGAAGGAAACATTTAGAAATGTCCTTTAAGATTTTATAGAAAATTAACAGAAAATATGTTCTGTTATAAGGTTACTACTAACTAACATGTATATGGTGTTTTAACAACCCACTTAAGTAGATAGGACTTGTGGTATTGTTTTTGTTGTTATATTCATTTTACAGTTCAGAAACTGAAGAGATATTCAGTGATTTCCCCGAATTATACAGCTAGTAAATGGTGGACCCAGGACTTAAATCCACTCATTATGATTTCTGAAATGTATGCTTCCTTCAGTCTATCACACTTATCTCTAGGGTGGAACATTATAGCATAGATGCTTTTATACATTCTGCAAGAGAATAATGATTTATTTCTAACAATGTGAAACGATGTTTCCCTTCTTAAACTACTTTATTTTGTACCTCAGAACAAACACATTGTTGGAAAAGGTTGCTGCTGCAGTGGACCAGTCTGCATTCTACAGTGCCCTCTGGGGCAGTCTTCTCACCAGTCCTGCTGTGCGTTTACCTGGAATCACGTATGTTCTTGCCCATTTGAACAGGAAGCTTTCCATGGAAGATCAACTTTATATAATTGGTAGTGATATTGAGCTAATGGTAGGTCTACAAATGGTTGCTCATTTAACAAATAACCTCCTTAGAGCCAGGCACACTGTTTCAAACAGATACTGAGAATAGTGCAACGAACAAAGCTGTTTTCATGGAGCTTACATTTTTCATTAGGGGAACTTGAAGGCCAAAATAATTAGTAATTATTTTTTTGAAAGCTTTAATTTTTTATTTTCATGGAAAAGTATTTATGGTATCTTTTATTCAAGCAACTAAATAATTTTTGTTACCATCTTGCTAACTAATCAGACCATAGCCACACACTCATTATATTATTCTGAAGTGGACCTTCTCTTTAATCATAGCTTTTTTTATAGGAAAGACAGGTTTTAGACAAATTGATAGCCATATTCTGTGTGGGGTTTGTGTAAGAGTATGTGGTACTAAAGTAGACAGGGAAATATAATGGGAAAATTCACAGTGAATACTTGCTTATACTTTTTAATTTGAATATTAAGAACAGGAAGAAACCTTTTATCTCTATATTGTGTTGTTCTCTTAAAATGAGCAAGGAGTAAAAAATAAACCCTCAAGGGTCATTTTGAAAAGTTTAAAACATTTTTTGATTAATCACCCTGTACATTTTCCCCATATGATTATGAAATGACTGAGATGTTTGTGCAGATTTTGGGTTATATTTATTAAAGTATAACTAAAATACACTGAAATTAACTCATCTTACATGGACAATTTTATAAATTTTGACAGGTACATAGTCACGTAACCAATACTACAAGTCAAGATATAGAACATTTACATCACCCCAAAAAGTTCTTTTGTTCCCCTTTATAGTCACTCCCCTTCCCCTATATTTTCAGACCCTTGCAAACACTGGTCAGTTTTCTGTTTCCATAGTTGTACTTTTTCCAGAATGTTATATAAATGGAATCATACAGTATTAGCTGTTAATTCTGTTTTTTTTCACTTTGTATTACAGAGTTGAGATTCATCCATGTTTTTGTATATATCAGTAATTTGTTCCTTTATCTTGCTGCGTAGTATTGTGTGAATGTACCACTATTCATTCACTGATTAATGGATAATTAAGTTGTCTTTGATTTGGGGAAATTATGAAAAAAGCTACTATAAACATTTGCAGAGTTGTTTGTGTCAGCATATGTTTTTATTTCTTGGGAAAATACCTAGGAATGGAATTCCTGTTTAATATGGTAAATGTATTTTTAACTTTTTAAAAATTACACCTTTATTGAGGTATAATTCACATACCATACAATTTACCCCTATAAATTGTACAGCACAGTGGTTTTTAGTAGCTTCAGAAAGATGTATAACAGTCATCACTAATTTCAGAATATTTTTTCACCCTAAAAAAGAAACGCCCTACCCATTCATCATACCACATTTCTTTCCCCTTTACTCCTACCCTTGGGAACCGCTAATCTATTTTCTATTTTTATACATTTGCCCATTCTGAACATTTAATATAAATTAAGTTATACAGTCTGTAATCTTTTATGAATGACTTCTTTCACTTACCATAATTTTTCAAGATAATACATATTGAAGCATGTATCAACACCTAGCTCTTCTTTATGGCCGAATATTCCATTGTATGGATAGACCACATCTTGTTTATCCACTCATCAGTTGATGGACCTTTGGGTTACTTATATTTTTTTGGCTGTTATGAATTATACTCTATGAACATTCATGTATGTATGTTTTTATGTAGACATATGTTTTCATTCCTTTTGATTCATCTAATAGTGGAATTGCTGTGTCATATAGTAACACTATGTTTAACTTTTTGAGGAACAGGCAAACTTTTCCAAAGTGACTGCACCAGTTTACATATCTACCAGCAATATATGAGAGTTCACTTTTCTCCACACCCTCATCCATACTTGTTATTGTCTGTCTGTTTTATTATAGCCATCTTGGTAGATACGAAGTATTATCTATCTCATTGTGGTTTTGATTTGCATTTCTCTAATGACTAATAATGTTGAGCATATTTCCTTTTGGTCATTGGCCACTTTTATATTTTCTTTGGAGAAATGTCTATTCAAAGCCTTTGCCCGCTATTTAAATTGGGTTATTTCTTTATTTGTTGTTGAATTGTAGTTCTTTATATATTTTGGATATTAAACCCTTATATGTATATGTTTTGAAAATATTTTACCCCATTCTCTGAATTGTCTTCTCAGTTTCTTGATTGTATCCTATAAAGCACAAGTTTTAATTTTGATCAAGTCCAATTAATTTGTTTTCTGTTTTGCCATTGTGCTTTTGGTGTTAGAAAATATTTAAGAAATTGTGTCTAATCCAAAGTCACAAAGATTTACTGCTACATTTTCTTCTAATGTATATTCAAGTTTATAAGAAACTGCCAAATTTTTTCCAAAATGGCTATACCCTTTTTATGCAGATTTTTAAATGTATTGTTTGTTACATTTTCTTTTAATGACTTAATGGAAATTTTAAACATG
>NW_017731530.1:361085-364162 GCF_001890085.2 Hipposideros armiger
ATATAAGTGTATTGCAGCATTATTTATAATAGTAAATGTTTGCAAACACTATAAATGTCCATCATTAGTAGTGTAGTTAAATAAGTTAGGGTTTATCTATGAAATAGTGGCCATAAAAAAAACCTCTCTATGTAGTGATTAGGAAAGAGCTCCAAAATCTATTTTTAAATGAAAAAGGCAGAGTTTGGGATATGTGCATGTGTATTTTTATTTACTTATATTTACAGAAAGTATTCACTAGTAACATTGGTTACTTGCAAATTACTTGCAAAAAGGAAATTGGGTGATTGGGAGACATTCTTTTGTGCTCCTTAATTTTTGAATGAACACAATAGATTTATGTATTCAAAATAATATAAATACATTTAATTATTGATAAGATACTCAGAAGCATATTTTTATTTATGGCAGAAAATGAAGAGTTGTTACATTTTTATGGTAAATGTTTCCCAGTGTAATAGACAATAGATATTAAAGGCTTTCTTATTTCAGGTAGAAGCAGTAAGCACTTCAGTGCAGGACTCAAGTGTACTTGTACAGAGAAGCACCCTGGACCTCATACTCTTCTGTTTTCCGTTCCACATGAGTCAGGTAAAACATAAATGCTGATATTAATAGAAGGCAGTCTTTTCGAAATCATGGATTCATAACGTGTAGCTATTTTTTTAAGTTGGATTCTTTTGTTTTATAAACCAGTACACAAAAGATAAGCTCCTTTTTTAGGAGTGCAATTAGTGACTATTGTGAAGAAAAAAGATACAGATCTGGGTAAGAATATGGAAATTAAAATAGATTATTTCATACCTTTATAAAAAGTTGTAACCTATAAAAAGCAGGGAGTACTCATTGCTAGTTATGAGTGAGCCAAGAGTCTGAAATCCAGACCTTCTACCCAGCTTTATCTCTGTCTTTTTTTGGTTTGGTGAATTGGGGATTTTGTCAGACCCTTAGCAGAGTTGGCTGAATTTGAAAGCCAAATATTCAGTCACTGTGACATCCTCTGGTACTTTTATTACAAAAAAGAACCACTAACTTAAACTATGAATGAAGCATTGCATTCCTGGAACTTAATTTAATGTGTCCTCATTTTTAAAGAAGTCATCTAAATTCTTTTGATTTCTAAACCTTAATGAGGAGTGGTTTAGAGCACCAGTATGTAAGCATTCAGAATGTGGAACCTGCCAAAAAAGCATAATAAGATATAGAGAATTTTTACCTTGGGAAAGCAAGTTTATTTCTTAAAAGTCATTAGTAGAAAAGACTATTATTTGAGTTTTTTTAAGAATTGTGGTTAGTAGAGAAGTAATGAATTTTCATTATGATTGGCCATCTCATTTTTTATTACTTTATTCAGTTTGAAATTGAATAATTAATAATTGAATAATTTTATACTTCATTGCCTGCAGTCCATAATTGGGACACAAAGCACCCCCAGTTTCTATTTGGAGATTGTCCATCCTTATATCAGGGGCCTTTAGTATGGCTTTTTACAAAAACGTCCACTGGAACATCTCAATATAGCCCAAACTTACTAGAATAGGACTGGGCAAACAGCCCACAAAGTAAGAAACATTTTTACTTTTTTAAAGGTTTGTAAAGGAAAATAAAGAAGAATATGTCAAAGAAATAAATGTGGCTCAAAAAGTCTAAAATATTTATTATATGGCCCTTTATTGAAAAAATTTATTGACCTTTACTCTTAAACTTTCCTGTTGCTTTCTTCCCATCCAAACATTCAACATTATTAGTCCTTCAGTATACTGATAGGTGACTCATCAAGATCTGAGGAATTGAGTCATTGTAGACTTAAATTGGGAAAAATTTAATTTGTNCGACTCATAGCAGCCCAGCTCCAGGTCGAGCTGTTCACCATCTTAGCTGTAGAGGGCGCAGTGTCACTGGCCCTCATGTGGGATCCAAACTGGGGCCCTGCTGCTCAGAGCTGGCATCCCAAGCCAACTGTTAACCAACGGCCCCCCTCCTGATTTTTAACTGCCACAGGTGGGTGTGGGACCAGCCCATTCTACATCTCTGCCCCTCCTACCAGTCTTGACATGGCTTCTTCTGTATAGGACACCTTCTTTAATTATAGGACTTGTCCATCTAGACTTCAGGTGGTTCTCAATTATGGTTTTTCTGTAGTTTAGTTGCAAGTTTGATGTGGTTGTGGGAGGAGGCAAGCACAGCGTTAACCTATTCTTCTATCATGACTAGATCTAACAGTTTTTCAATGGAGCCTTTAGAAATTTCTGTATATAAAATATACTATCTGCAATTAAAGACAATTTTACTTCTTCCTTTCCAGTTTAGGTGTCTTTTATTTCTTTCTTGCCTGATTACTCTGGCTAGGAGTACTATGGTTTCAGTACTGTGTCGAATAGTGGGCTGTGTTGAGTAGGAGTAGTGAGTCAGCACCCTTGTCTTGTTCCTGTCTTAGAGAAAAAGTTTTCCACCTTTCACTACTGGGTATAATGTTAGCTGTGATATTGTCATATATGACCTTTATTACATTGAGGTGTATTCCTTCTATACCTAATTTGCTAGCAGTTTTCATCATGAATTAATTGCATGTTGAATTTTGTCAAATGCTTTTTCTCCATCTATGAGAAGATCATATGATGTTTTTCTTTCATTTTATTAATGTGATGTATTGCATTGGTTTATTTTGCATATGTTGAACTGTCTTTGCATCCCAGGTATAAATCTCAGTTGATTGTGTTAAAGGGTCCATTTAATTTGCTGTTGAATTTGGTTTGCTAGTATTTAATTGAGAATTTTTGCATCTATGTTCATCAGTGATATTAGTGTGTAGTTTTCTTTTCTGGTAGTGTTCTTTGGTTTCAGGGTGATGCTGGCCCTGTAAAATGAGTTTGGGAGTGTTCCATCCTCTTCAATTTTTTGAAAGAGTTTGAGAAGGATTGGCATTAATTATTTTATAAATGTTTGGTAAAATTCACCAGTGAAGCCATCTAGTCCTTTTTTTTTTTTTTTTGGTTGGGAAGTTTTCAGTTACTGATTTAATCTCTTTACTAATAATTGATCTCTTCAGACGTTGTATTTCTTCCTTATTCAGCCTT
>NW_017731530.1:373282-470550 GCF_001890085.2 Hipposideros armiger
CATTTCATTATACAATAACAAACTCCCATTTATTACTGTCACCACTGATCTCATCAGTAAAGTTTTTAAGGTTTTGGGAAGCTTTCAAGCCAATTCAATTTAATTCAACCAATACAATTTCAAGCCAAAAACAAATTTTCCAAAATTCTGATTTTCTCTTGGAAGCTTAAATTTTATTTGTAATGATGAATATTGTTTTTCTTGAAGTGACAGACTCACTTTCTATTTTTGAGGAAATGTCTGCCAAGTGTTCAACCCTGAATAATCTTAGTTTGTGTCAGTCATTTTTTTCAGTTCAGAGTGGTATTCTGTGTAAAAAGCTGCTAGGTCAGCTCACAATTCACCGTCAGCACAAGTGCTTTTCCTTGAAACATGCATCGTATTTCAATATACATCAGTAGTGCTTTATGTGTACTTCCCATTTCTTAACACAGAACAGTAAAAGACATGTACTAAAGGGTCAATAATAAAATAAATTTTTGCTGTTGCATCAACAACATTCTTAAGTGCAACTGACTTTTTTTCTTTGTATGGTTTTTTATTCTACTGCAAATACATGACAGTTAAAAAAAAACAGAAAAAAATACAATGACAGTGGATGCCACTGCTCTACTACTGCTTTTCTTGCTGAGATGCCAGCAGGTTTACCCAGTTTCACATGATCAGAGCAAATGTCAACACAGCAGAACAGGCAAATCACATCTTAGTATTGTTCTGACTATAGTTTTTACCTTGTGGATCTCCTGAAAGGGTCTTAGAGATCCTCAGGAATCCGGGACTACACTTTGAGAATTGCTTAGATAATGGAAGGCATCTGTATTTAGATGGGTGACTATAATTTGTCAACTGTTCATGATCTGTGTTCTGTAATGTCTCAGTTATTTTTCTAAGATTCTTTTAAAACAAGCTGTGTAAATCCCTTTCTATTCCCGTCAAGAAGCATGGTGCAGTAAAATGCTCACCAGCCTGATTGTTTTCTGTGTCTTTGTGTATGTTTGAAACATACACAGATAAAAATTTTAGAAAGAAAAGGAAATAAAAGTCTTAAAATTGATGAAGATAGTAAACTTTAAAGAGTTTATAGTCAGTTGACAACACTTTGAATGTGAAAGACTGAAGGCATATGCTTTTTCTTCTATCTGTCCCATAGTGCTCTATTTTCTCTGTTTTGTGTCAGATTTTGCTAATATTGGATAGGATAAAGAACTTTAAACCAGCGGTTAAAATAATTCAGTTATAGTTTCAGCTGTACAACTAAATAGCAGTGTTACCTAGCTTATTGCTTACTAATCTGTAAAATGGAAGTAATAATTCCTGGGTTTGAAAAATCAAATGAGATACTATTATGTGCAAGTACATGACTAAGCCCTAAAATTCTCAATGTATTGTAAGGTTGTTTTTGGTTTTGGTTTTTTTTTTGGAGGGGAAAAATATATTTTTGTATGTGATTAAATAGAACCACATTCCTAACTTTTTCAGGCTACTCGGCCAGATATGATCAGGATCTTGTCAGCAGCCCTTCATGTAGTACTCAGGAGGGATATGTCCCTGAACCGAAGACTTTATGCTTGGCTTCTTGGTAGGTGTTTGATGTGTGTGGTCTTACCCGGGAGAAGTTGAAGGGACGTTTGCCATACCTAAGTATTATCAAGTTGTGTGTATGTCCTAAATGAAGAAACTAAAAGTTTGCTTAAATGAACAATAAAAATAAAAACAATATCAATTGTGTATAGTATGAAGAAATTTCAAAAGCTTCTTAGTTGAAGAGGTCATTTTAACGCATAGGTCATGTTCCCTTTGACAAGATTTTTTTGCCCTTATAAATTGAGGTTGTTATACTATGAGCATGTAGATGAAAAAGGATAAATTCAGAATCAAAATAATGACATAATTTCTAAAACTTTGAAGTCATCAAAAGACTCTGGACTAATATTACTCTCCCACCCATGGTACCAGTTTGGCACTCAGGCAGCAAAACATTGTGTACACTTTGTACTTCTACACTTTTTGTGAGTATTTGGCCTGTCTTCACAACTCCTTACCACCTGGAGTAAGAGAACATCACTTATTTTGGATTTTCTGAATCTTCAGTTATTTCACTATTCATAAGTTTTAGGAAATAAGAATACAGGATAATTCTGGAAGAATACTATGATACTCACTTATGTATTGAAATGGTTTCCCTTTATTAAACTATCTAAAATGATCTCTCTTGCTGACATTGATTGGGCAACTAATTGGTAAGTATTTAGAGCTGTTTTTGAGATATTTGCAGTTTGGTGTTTAGAGAACAACAGTTCGGAGAATTTCATTTTAATTTATTTTGCAATTTATTTCCATGGAGGTTTTGATAACAACGGTGCTATCATAGGACCCAGAAGCACGAGACACAGTAATCCTGAAGAACATGCCACTTATTATTTCACTACCTTTTCAAAAGAATTGTTGGTTCAGGTAACGAATGTTTTCATTTTATTTTTTGGTTTTTCCCTGACCTCTAGAGTTACTCAAGTGTAAGACAAGGTCCTGTGTTAATTGAATCAATTCACAGTTGAAGGAGTGGAGACAAGAGTCACAAACTTCCTAAGAATGACTATAACAAGCAAATGGTTACAATAAAATGAATAAGAAACCATAAGCTAGACTCATTTCTGTTTGAATTCAGAGATAATTTGTTTTTTAGTTTGTTTTCATGACTTTATTACGCCATAGTTGCAGCGTCTCACCTGTGTGCCCTTTGAAAGTTGGAGCTTTTTCAAAAATGGGCCAGTACCTGTGTTATTTCCTCTGAAGCCCCGGGGAAATTGAGGTTGGAGTAGGAATCTAAATGTTTGGTAAAACTACTGTTGTAATGGAAATGTTAAAATAATCCATAGGTTTATTTCATATTTTTTTTACTTCAATTATATTTAGTCAGGAGATCTCAAAATAAACTAAGAAAATACATGGTATCTGATGCATTGTTTAAAATGAAGCTATAAGAATATAGTTGGTTTTGAGTCACCAATGGGAAAATAATTATATACTAGCTTATACTGCCATGTGATTTAGCATAGTTTGGGGCATGCTGATGATCTTAAATAGAAATATTTTTATCTTTTGAGCAAACAACTCATGTATTTATTTTTCTAGATTTTCTTTAACTTTCCACTTTTTTCTAGAGAAGATGTAAGCACTTATTTCTTCTCTTCAGACAAACAAATATAACATTTTTTCCCTTTAGCTGAGGGAAAAAGCCAACTTCATGGCAAAAGTTTCAGAAAAGCAATAGGGGATGTAAATCTCCATTACATATGGTTGGTTGTATTTAAAAAATATTTTTCTTTAGAAAAATCTTTGAATCTGTTTAATTAAATGACTAGTGTACTTTTTCTTTTTTAAAGGCAATGGTGGGGATCTTACAAGTGAATGGATTTGGAGAAGAGAGCACTTTAATGCAGGATCTAAAACCTTTTCGTATTTTAATCAGTTTACTGGACAAACCTGAGCTAGGTAATATATACTGTCCTAGGGCATAAGGTCACATGTGGTTTTGTATTGTTTCATAATATAAATAAGGCAAAGTTATTACTTAGAAAAATTGCTATATTTTGGGGTGGACCTTAAATACACGTTCTCAGTTTTTTACCTAACATTCACTCTGGAATGTTAAGAAGATACAGATGTGCTTCCAACCGGTATGTTATCATATATCTACCCTGTACTATGTATGCAGTGGAGGAGTCATTTTAAAGATGCTATCTAAGCTCTTCTTAATCCTGATTACATTACTGAAATTGAAACATTTATGATATAGCATAACTACCTTTATAGTTCACAGAATTCAAGGACTTAATTAACAATAGTAGTAATATTATTATCATTTACTGAATACTCATTATATCCTGGGAACTATGCCTCCCACCTTACAAATATTTTTCCTAGCCCTTACAACAGTCCTGTAAGTTTGGTATTATTACCCTCATTTCAGATGAGAAACTGAAACTCAAAGAAGTTAAATTGCTTGTCTAAGGGAATAGAGCTATTGACTGGCAAAACCAATTTCCCTGATTCTGTAATTTCTCTGTCAACCTATAGTTAAATAAACATTTGTTCAGTTTTTTACTATTTTACTGTTAGCTTCTCAAAATGTGAAGTTTAGCTTCTGAAAAAGGAACTACTTATAAAAATATATGTTTTAAAGCATCCTTTGACTGGGCCAATTTTCAGATAATCATGATTTGTCAATGTTAATTAATCATTGTCTTTAATGTGTATATTAATTTCAGGACCTGTAATTTTAGAAGATGTCCTGATTGAAGTGTTTAGAACATTATATTCTCAGTGCAAAGCAGAGTTGGATCTTCAGATGGAACAACCCTTCAGCAAGGATCATGCTCAGTTAAGCAGGTGGATTAACCAAAATATTAAGCATGGCATAAAGATGTCCTCATTTATTCAAAGTATAAGTGGACACTAGTCTATGAAATTTGTGTTCCAAATGAGTAAATTTGATGTAAAATATCACTCTATGCTAGTAATATGAACTCTCATAATTAATTGCATTGACCTTTCAAACAGGCCTTGACTGCTATGTAGTAAACCACCCCATTCTAGGGTTGGTTCTCAATCTCACCAGTTTAGAAAATTAAATTTTAGCAGCTAATGTGAAAATATAGATTCCAGGGAACTTATTCACACTTAACCAAACTCACAAGAGATTATCTGCCACATGTCAGTTAACAATGGGAGTTGTACCTTACTCGCTAACTAGGCTGGTTGTTTGTGTGAGGTAGTAACTCTTGGTGACTTGACACATTCAGGAGACCAAATCATAGATCAGAAGAAGATTTGAGCACAGATTTAAGGAATTAAAGGGCACCAGGTGTTCTTTAAAGAATTTTTTTTCAAGTTATGGTTATTTGTTCTTTCAGGTATATATATAAACACATATTTTTTTAATGCCTGGGATAAGTCATATAAAATTAGCATATCCTGTTCTTCAAGTCAGTAATAGATACATGTTGACGAAGTCTTAGGTTTTTCATTTCTTCTCTACTTGAAGCAGCCTGCCACTTTCCCAGTCTCATCTGTTATAATATGGCAAAGGTTCCAAGACCACAGTTTTCTTTTACATGATCCGTATTTCACTAGTGTCTCCTTGATAACCAGGACCTTCCTAAAACATACTTTTATATAGTAAAACATTTTAAGGCAATTTTTGATTTCTGATAAATATGATACTCTGTAATTTTTGTTTGAGAAGTTATTATTGACTAACCTGATACTCTATTTCATTCTGTACTCTGCCTGATAATTAATTGGTCTTTTGCACTGCAACTTGCTAGATGCATTGATAGTACCTCCTTATATATAAAAGCAATTATTTTCATTGTAAGGATGGTAGCAGGAGATGGTAGGTTTGTGGGTAATTAATAGGCTAAAGGATTCCCACTTGAAATAACAAAGTTAGTTTCCCTCACGGGACTTCAGTAATCATGGCTATATACAGTATTAGTTCTTTTTGCTTGTGCTGTTTTTTCAAGCTAAGAATAATAATTAGATTGAAACTCATCAACATAAACTTAACCTTTTTAAGCAAGTCCTGAACAGCACAGGAAAGCAGACAAAATTATTTTTGAATCAAGGCTGTCAGAATCAAATCACTACTTAGTTTATATGTGCTAAGGGAAACAAAATAATTTAATGCCAAATTAAAAGGCACTCAGAGCAGTTCAAAAATAACTTCCTGTTCTTTTGCCGGAAGCACGGCTGTTTTTTCTTATGCAAAGCTAATTTTTTATCTTGCTCATCATTTGAGTTATGAAAACTCAAATTTGGAAAAATAACTACACATAAAGTAATAGGAGAGTGGCAGTCCACAAAAATTATCGGTTCCAATTTTCTCACTAGCAAGTTTTCTGTCAACTGCCTATACTCGAGTAGGTATTGCCCTAACAACAATGCACTCAAATTTAAATTTGAAAAAAATAAATGTTAATATTTATTAGTTTTTGTTTTTCTTTTCCTTTTTTAGTAAATTAAGGGAAAATAAGAAAACAGCTGAACTGATTAAAACTGCCAACCTTCTCTTTAATTCCTTTGAGCCTTATTATATGTGGGATTATGTTGCACGTTGGTTTGAAGAATGTTGTAGGTATGTTAAACTGTTTCATTCATTTTATTTAATTAAATTTTTTTTTAAAGATTTTATTGGGGAATTGGGGAAGGGGAACAGCCAAGTTGTTGTCCTTCAATCTTAGTTGTGGAGGGCACAGCTCGCTCAGCTCCAAGTCCAGTTGCCATCCGGCTGCCCATTGGCAGCTCGCGGCCGCTCAGCTCAAGGTGTGGTGTTGAATCTTAGTTGTGGGTGGGAGTAGCCCATATCCCATGTAGGAGTTGAACCAGCAGCCTTGTTGTTAGGAGCATGTGCTCTCACCAGCTGAGCCATCTGGCCACCTGTTGGCAGCTCAGCAGCAGCTCAGCTCAGGTGCAGCTCACTGGCCCATGTGGGAATCAAACTGGCGACCCTATTGCTCAGAGCTTGTGCTCTTAACCAACTGAACCATTTGGCCAGCTCCGTGTTTCATTCACTTTAAATTAATATTGGGTTGTCTAAAAAGTCATGCCACATTTTTGCAATGAAAAACATAGAAAAAAATACGTCATGACTTTTCCATCAACCCAATAGCATTCAGAGCCAACTTTTTTTTGTTTTTTTAAGCTCTTAAATCTTATGAAAAGAATGTTCATTTATACATTCTACTCTTACTACTGACAACTGTTAAATATTTAATAGCCATAAACTGGCTCTGCCCTGTCATTCTAGAATATAGATTATTGATAATATACTCTTCAAATTGGAAAGGAGTTTAGAGATGAGTTATTCAGTCACAAGCATAGATGAAAGGATTTTCCCTCTCCAATCTATAGTAACCCAGTTTTTCTTTGTTGTAGAAAAAGTTTGTGGCTGCTGCCTCAGCACACATTCCCAAAATGATTCCCACTTTGAATAAAGAAAAATTCCTTGGTGTCATGCTTGTGTTTTTCAAGCCATAGGACGTGCCACATTGTCACTATTGAGTGATGAAAGCCCTCCACCCTTTAGGACATAAAACTTAAAAAGTACTCTGAAAACCCAAGAACACTAGTGAACCTGAGTAGAACCTGCCAAGATTGTAGCCACACCTTTTCAGAACTAGATTAACCTCTCAAGCCTCAGGAGCATATAGTTAAAAAAGTAAGCACACACAATCTCGGGATTAGAAGTCTTTTAAAAATATAAATGCTTTTGTGGGACAGTAATTGTAGTTGCTTATTCATTTAGCAGATAATGAGTACCCAGTTAAAAAGCACTATGCTGGGTATATAGATGGCCCCCATCTTCAAAGACTTAGTCGTGGGAACAAATAAGATGTGCACATGTGTATTCCCTAGTATTAAATGAAAAGTTACCAATGTCTTAGTAGCGATTAAAATGTGGTAGGAATGTCGAGGAAATTAGGAGTGTCTTTTGCCACCTGACCTTCATTTCTATATTCACAAACACACACATCCACCCTTCTTTAGCTAACCTGGACTATTTCCTGAACACACATTAACTTTCATGCTGCTGAGCTTTCGCTTATGCTATTTCTTCTAAAATATTCTTCCCCTTTGCCTATCTGGTAAAATCCCATACAGAGGTCACCCACCGTTCAGTAGCCTTCCATGACTCCCTTAAATCTCCCATCAGAATCAACTTTTCCTATACTGTCACATTGTTACTTTTATTTGTCTATATGCTTATATTTCTTGCTGGTTAGAGACTACCATATCCTTAACTTTGTGTCTTCAGAGTGTAGGGCAGTGTATGGTCATATAGGATTAATATGATTTGATGTGAATATTGGAGTAATGATCTCAACTACTTGGATCAGAAGAGGCTTCCTGGAGGAGGTAACATTTGATCTCAAACCTTGAAGGGTGGATGCATTCTGGATATGAGAGAATGAGGTTGGGGGAGGTGGCAATCCAGGAGGACAAGTTGGTATGAACAAAGGCCCTGAGGTTAGAAATCAAGCAGCAGATAATCCATTTTAACTAGGAGATAATACCTGTTGTGGGAACAATAGTAAACAAATCCCCAAAAGTGTGATCCATCCAGAACACTTGGAAATACAGGATGGGAATTAGAAGGAGAGGTTAAATTTAGGAATCTGCTTTGGGAATGTTCCACAAAGAAGTACAGTAGTGTCCTGGGGGAAAGGGAATGTACTTTATCACAAGAACATTACTGTGTGTTTCCCAGTGTTGACTTGACCCTCATTGTAAAGACAATGATCTTGTCACCTGTATTCATTTCACATTATAGTCTACTTAATAAAGTGAATTTTGTCCTTTTAGGAGAACACTGCATGCCCGACTTCACATTGGACCTGGAGATAGTAGTGAGTCATCTGAGTTACAGCTGACCAATTTCTGCTTACTGGTGGATTTTTTGTTGGATATAGTGTCTTTGGTAAGATGACCTTGGTAAAAAATTTTGAGGAAATCTACTTACATAGTTCAAAGATTTCATATTGGAGAAAAACCTTATCTTTAAATAAATGTCATCTTAAAAATTATATTGATTTTTTTTTCCCTTTTGGCATAACTTTTTTTCATAAAATTTTCCAAGTGTTTTGTCCTCTGATATATACATATATATATATATATATATATATATACACATATAACATATACAAGTCTTACATAATATACAGAATATACGTCATAAATGCATGTTATTGAAATCTTAAATGTTTAGTGTATAATGGTGTAATGCTGCATTTATATTCATTAATTATTTTTTCCTATTAAATGAGGACTGTTGGAAATCTTTTCCCCTTATCTTTTCTCTCCTCAATTCTTTGCTTTCTCATTTTGAAGCCTACTAGAAGTATGAGGGTGCTGTGTCAGGTATGACATTCAGCCTGTTTTGTTTTTAAATGATTATATTTACTTTTGTTGTAATTTCAGTAATGTAGCAAATAAAAACGGGGGTTATTTTATAATATATGTTTTGAAGTACTTAAATTGAGAAACTGGGAATAGAAATTTTATAAGTCAATAATAAAATGACTATACAATGTTAATTAAGAGCATGATATATATATATAAAATATTGCAGATGAGTAAAGTTATTTCCTTTTTATATAGATTTTTATATAGGTTAAAAAGAAATGAAATAGCATAGCTTTTAGGTTACACGTATTTAAACGTTTATCATTTCATTTTTGTTTTCAGGAGACTTATATTGAAATCCAGACAGAACACTTGCCCCAGTTGCTGCTCAGGATGGTTTCTGCCCTGACAAGCCACCTGCAGACATTGCACTTGTCTGAGCTCACAGATTCGCTCAGGCTCTGCTCGAAGATCCTTAGCAAAGTTCAGCCTCCGCTGTTATCTGCCAGCACCGGGGGTGTTATGCAGTTTCCAAGTGGGCAGAACAACTCAGTCAAAGAATGGGAAGACAGAAAGGTAATGTTAGCTATTAATTTTGGTATTAGACCAGTTATAGATGACCCTTGAACAACATGGGTTTGAACTTTTTGGGTCCACTTATATGCAGATTTTCTACAATAAATATAAAATTTTTGGAGATTTGTGACAATCTGAAAAAACTCATAAATGAACCATGTAGCTTACAAATAACATAACTTTTGAGAAACGTAAGAAAAAGGTAGATAGATCATGAATGCATAAAATATATGGAGATAATAGTCTATTTTATCAGTTACTGCCATAAAATATGCACTAATCTATTACAAAAAGTTAAAAGTTATCAAAACTTAAGCGCGCACTTACAGATTGTATATGGAGCCATGTGCAGCAAGAAAAATGTAAACAAAGATGCAGTATTAAATCATAACTCCATAAAATTAATATATACTATACTACTCGAATAATTTTGTAGTCACCGGTTGCTATTGCAGTGAGCTCATGTTGCGAGTATCCACTTAAAACGCCATGTAACGCCAATCATCTCTGCGTGAGCAGTTCGTCTGTTCAATCAATTTCATATTGCAGTAAAAAGTGATCCCTCATGGTCCTCATGTATTTTTCATCGTGTTTAGTGCAATACCATAAATCTTGAATAACACCAGGAGACCCATATGATGTGCCACTAGCGATGCTGGAAGTGCTCCCAAGAAATAGAGAAAAGAAATGACAGTACAAGAAAAAGTTGAATTGCTTCATATGTGCCATAGATTGAGGTCTGCAGCTGTCGTTGCCTGCCTTTTCAGTATAAATGAATCCAGCTTAAGGACCATTGCTTAAAAAAAAAAAAAAAAAAAAAGACCTGTGAAGCAGTTGCTACAGCTGTGCCAGCAGGAGCAACAACCTTGTACCTTCGTGAAATATGTTTTTATCTTGCATTGAAAATGTAGCTTTTATGTGGGTGCAAAATTGCTATAAGAAAGGCATAAGGCTTTTAAATGAATCAAGAAAATATAAAGTCATTATGTGACAACTTAAAGCAAAAGGAAAGTGAAGGATCTAAAGGTGGAGAATTTAATGCTAGCAAAGGATGGTTTGATAATTTTAGAAAAAAGTTTGGTTTAAAAAAATGTCAAGATAACAGGAGAAATAGCTTCTGCCAGCCAAGAGGCAGACGTTTTCTCAGACACCATTAAGAAAATCATCAAGGGGAAAGAATATAGAATATCTGCCTGAACAGGTTTTTAATGCAGATGAAAGTGCTCTATTCTCATGAAAAATATGCCACAAAAAAACATTTATTAGTAAGGAAGAGAGGCGAGTACCAGGCTTTAACGCAGGCAGGGATAGGCTATCTCTATTGTTTTGTGCAAATGTAGTTTGGTTTAGGATCAGAACTGCCGTTATCTATAAATCTGCTAAACCCTGAGCCTTGAAGGGAAAAGATAAACACGAGCTGCCAGTCTTTTGGTTGTACTTCAAGAAGACCTGGAACCCTTTTTCTGGATTGATTCCACGGATGCTTTGTCCCTGGAGTCAGCAAATACCATCCCAGCAAAGGTACTCTGGCATTGCCATTTAAAGTTCTTTCAATATGGACAATGCCACCCAGAACCCCGTTGAGTTCAACACTGAAGGCATTAAAGTGGTCTGCTTGCCCCAAACACAACATCTCTAATTGAGCCTCTAGATCAGGGGATCGTAAGGCTCATTACACATGGTTCTCTATGGAAAGGATTGTCAGCACTATGGAAGAAAACCCCAATAGAACATCATGAAAGTCTGGAAGTATTACACCATTAAAGGTGCCATTGTTATTATAGAAAAAGCTGTGAAAGCCATCAAGTCCAAAACAATAAATGACTGCTGGAGAAAACTGCGTGCAGATATTGATGATTTCACAGGATTTACAACAGAGCCAGTCAAGGAAATCATGAAAAAGACTGTGGATGTGGCAAAAACGTGGAGGATGATGGATTTCAGGATACAGATCTTGGAGGAATTCAAGAGCTAATAGATACCACACCAGAGGAATTAACAAAAGATGACTTGATGGTGATGAGTGGTTCTGAACCAGTGCCAGACAATGAGGAAGAAGATATAAAAGAAGCAATGCCAGAAAACAAATTGACATCAAACAGTCTGGCAGAAGCGTTCCAATTATTCAAGACTGCTTTTGACTTCTTTCGTGATAGGGCCCATCTATGCAGTCACTTAAAACTAAATAAAGCAGACCATAGAAGAAGGGTTGGTACCACATAGAAACTTTTTTTTTTTTTAAGCTGAGCCATCCTGCCACATGTTGGCAGCTGAGCTCGGGCCGGGAATCGAACCGCTGTTGCTCAGAGTTCAAACTCTTGAGCAAGCTCTTAACCAACTGAGCCACTCGGCCAGCCCTAGAAACATTTTTAAAGAAATGAAAAGCAAAGAAGTCAGACAGAAATTGCAATGTATTTCCATAGAGGTATACCGAGAGTGTGTGCCTCTCCTGCCTCCCTTCCGCTTCCTTCACCTCTTTCACCTCTGCCACCCCTGAGACAGCAAGACCTACCCCTCCTCTGCCTACTCAAGATGATGAGGATGAAGACCTTTATGATCTACTTCCACTTAACAAATACTAACTAGTCATCATGCCATACAGTTATAAAGTTATCTGTATCTGTTGTGTATGTGTGTATGTATCTTCATATGAAAAATTTAATTACAGCAAGAACTGTAGCGATGTTTTTATGTTATCATTATCATCATCGCCCAAGTATTCATTGTGTAGAACATTGTGTGGGTGACTTGTATGGACGTGGATAGTCTATCTTTACAAAGGCATAAGATGACAGATATTTAATATAAAATTAATAATGCATTAGCTTTCTTACTGTTTTATAATTGCTTTCAAAGAATTATATTACTGTATAGTATGCCTCTCTCATAAATGAAGAAACTGCATATCAGCCAATCATCACAGGTAAGTGGATTTTTAAAAATGTAACAATGTTTCCAGTTCTGTATTCGAAATAGAACTAATACTGTATGTCATAAAAGTTTTATAATGATTTATTCATTAGCATATAGGCTAGGCTACCATGAAGCAAGCATATCAATTGTACTAGGCTGCCAGGAAACAATGATATTGCTTCTGTTTTGTTATCAATGCATGAATCATTACACCAGTAAATAATCGAATTTATTTTTCATATGTCTTTTCATTTTTGATGTCTAGTGTTAGTCATACATACAACATCTACAGTGTTTTGTATCATATAAGACAATATTGATGTAGATACTTACAAACAGACAATGTAAACTTACAGTGTCAATAAATACAGCACTATCTATGTATTTTCTGTTTCTTATGATTTTCTTAACATTTTCTTTTCTCTAGCTTTATTGTAAGAGCACAGTATCTAATACATATAACTAATAAAATATGTGTTAATCGACTGTTTATGTTATCGGTAAGGTTTCTGGTCAACAGTAGGCTATTAATAGTTACATTTTGGGGGAGTCAAAAGTTATATTTGGATTTTGACTGTTTGGGGGGGGTCGACATCCCCCTACCCCTACATTGTTCAAGGGTCAACTATCTATTTCTTCAGAGCAGAACAGTTTCTGCATAAAATCACTTACACATAACCATTTCAATATTAGTGCATCTTGCTGAGATCCAAGTGTTGTGGCAGGAGACTATCTTGCAGGCTTTTGGCTGTAGTGCAATTTTAACTGTTTATGTCAGCACTTTACAATAGAACTATAGTGACAGCAACGTATGTAATCTTTAAATTTCTGGTAACCACTTCTAAAAAGTAAAAAGAAACAGGTGAAAATAATTTTAATTATATTTTATTTAGCTCTTTATAGCTAATGTATTACCATTTCAACAAGTAATCAATATAAAATTGATGTAATATAAAAAAATTAGTCAGATATTTTATATTCTTTTTTGTACTGTCTTCAAAATCCCAGTATGTAGTTTACACCTGTAGCACATCTTAATTCAAATGCTGAATGTTTATCAGAAATAAAAGTAGTTCCTCTGTCAAATCAGCCACATCTCAGGTGCTCAGTAGCCACATGTGTCTAGTAGTACCATATTGGACCAGCTTTATAATCAAAACTTTACGGGTCCTTTTTATATTTATACACTAAAATTTTGACAAGCTTTTCTTGAAACCCAGAATCTTTTTACTCTCCTCAATCTTCTAGATTCTTAATGCTTATTTTATGACATTGAATAGAATTATAATAGTTGTAATCTGGCACTAGTAACATACTTACACAACTATGGAACATCTAAAATCAGTAGTTTAGAAGCTTTCAGGTTTATAATATTAAAATACTTTTTAGCAAATATTAATGAAAACATTTTGGAATTAAATAGGTTACAGTGGCACTATGTTAAAACAAAAATTTATAACATATAAGGTTCATTATCTAAATCCAGGATTTGTATAGTTGCTCTTATTCCTTTCAGTTGCTGTTTTATTGTTTTTAAGCCAAAATGTATTATCAGGATGATCTCATACAACCTTTCCCATCAAGTATTAATCCTAAAGCTTTTTGCTGGGTCCTTCTAAATATATTGTACTTCATATATGAAGTGACCTTTACTGACCCTCAAGCAATTTATGCCCCAGGATTATTATCCCACATAAACTAAAATCAGTCTCTCTTTCTTTCCTTCCTACCTGCTTATTATTTTTATGTGATATTCTATCATGATATGATTCTGTTGTTGGGAAATTCATTTTGTGCATTGTTTTTCCTTTATGCCTCTAGGATTATCTTAGAAATAAAACTAAAATAACTATTAACTACTTTTGAAGATTTGCTTTTTATTTGAATGAGATTAGTGAGAATAGAGAAAGGACCTTAGCATTCTCTCGTAGCATATTCAAATATGTAAATAGTATGTAGAAAACATCTGCCGGCACTTATTGATGGTTCCAGGTAAGGTAAATGGGAAGATCCATTTGTAGTAAATGAAATACAATTAAATAATATACTCTTTAAAAAACATAATGGTTCATTAACCTTAGAGTATGCTTTTCCCTCTCTCTCTCTTTGGTTTTCTTCTATGTTCCCAGGGCCTATATCTTCTTGCCTACTTTTTACTGAAGCACAATGATATTGTCTTCACTGAGATGTCTGAAAATTGATCATATTTGAAAGCTGAGGGTATTTTCTGTATTTTTTTGAAAGTGTAAGTGAAGGAATGGTTCTTTAAAAAATTATAAATCTTATTTCATCTCTATGCACTTAGTATATTTTTGTAAAATGAGTGTATTGGATCTCTATACTCACATGTCCAAAACATGCAATTCTTTTCTATTTTCAGAAAGACATTTTATTTTATTTTTAATATGGACCATACAACTAAATATTATAAATGTATGCAAGTTTAACTGAATTTGTAGCTTGACTTCTATTAATGTAATATCATCCAGTGTTTTATGATCCTTATATAAAAAAAGTCAATACAGAAATAACTTTATAGTAATACGCTAATGACAATTTTACCATTTAAATTTTTTTTTGAAAAATGTACTCATACAAGGTTTGAGATGTTAACCTTTCAAAGGACAAAAAAATTGACAGGTTCAATTCTGACAGTCACCTCTAACTTTGACATTATAGTATGAAAATTTCTCATATTGTTACAGATATAGTGATATGCTATTGTGAAAACAGCATAAAGTTTAGAATTACCTAATTTCATCTCTTCTAACACTAAGCCTATTTGCAGTAACCTTGGGCAAGTTATCATTATTATTATTATTATTATTGTTATTTTAACTTCCCTGAGCCTTAGTTTTCTTACCTTTGAAATAGAGAAAGCAGCCTGTCTTCATTCAGCACTCAGATTGGGTAAGGTGCTAGGTATCCAGAAGTGAACGAGGCGCAGTCTCTGCCCTTCTCGACTCTTCCTTTCTAGGATACGACATTAAACAAATAATTGCACATTTAATTATAGTTGTGATAAATGTATGAAGGAAAATATAGAATGGTAAGAATGTGGGGTGATCTGACCTAGATTGGGGGCCGAGGGAGGCTTTCTTGAGAAATGATTATTTGAGTGAAACTTGAGAGAAATTTGGGGTAGAAAGAAGAGAGCCTTTGACAGAGGAAAGACGATTCCCAATGGCTCTTAGGCAGATAGGAGCACGATGCAGCAGCGGGAGATGCAGCTGGTGAGGTAGTCAGGAGCCAGGTCTTACAGTGCCTTTCACTCCACTAAGGCTTTTACCCTTTATCTTAGGAGCAATGGGAACGCGCTCAAGGGAAAAAAAACAAGTGACAGTCAGATTTGTGTATGAGAAAAATTACTCTAGCCGCAGTGTAGAGTATGGATTTGAGAAGCAAAAATGGATATGGGGAGAACTGCGGTAGTGCAGATGAGAGGTGGTGGTAACACGTGCTAACAAGATGGTGGCGTGAAGACAGAGAGAAATGGATGGATTAGCCATATATTCAGAAGAAAAAAATCAAGAAGACATAGTAATCAATTGACTGTTAAGGGTAATGAGTGATCATTAACATTTATTGAATGTTTGCTAAGTGTCACATATTATGCCTGGTACTTTATATGTCCTGTTTTACTTAATCCTGATAGCAGCTGTAAAATGTAGGGATTAATTGTCATCTCAACTATACAAATTAAGAAACTGAGGTTTGGAGATCTTAAGTAACTTGTCAACCTAGTAAATGGCAGAGCCTTAGCTGACTCATGGCCAGCACCCTTAGCCACTACACTGAAGTGGATGTAGAGGGGTGTGGAGGACAGGTGGAGAACCAAGAATCACCTCTAGGTTTCTGTCTTCCTGGTTTAATGAATGGTGGTGTGATTCACTGAAGCAAGCAACATTGGGTGAGGCCCAGTAGCAGCAGAGCATTTAATATATATCTTTAGTGAGTGATCTTATTCAAATTCAAATTATGCTCTGGCACACCCAAGGAATTCATGATACATACAACTTTGTTTACTTAAACTAAAATATGCTTGATGATTGTACTTGTCCTGTTATTATAAGGAGTGAACAGTTGATCCATTCCAGCTCTACTGCAGTAGCTGGTTCATTTTTTGTTTATAGTTTAATTGTTTCTTATCTTGTCCTCTAGATTATAAACTATTCCTTTTATTCCTAGTACTTAATACAGTGTCTGGAACATAATGTAGGTTCAGTAACTATTTGCTGAAGGAATGTAAGCTTAATAGCAAACATTTCAATTGTGCTTTACCCATTTCAGACAGAAATTTCGCACTCATGTGGTCCTGAAAAATTGACCTATTTGATTTTATTTCTAGTTTTCAAAATGTCATTTTTTTAACCTTACTTGTCTCATTCCTTGCATTGTTTAGACATTAGGAAAGTGTTTTCATAAAGTAGATTGAATAAATTGTTAGTCATTTGAAAACAAGGGTAAGGATCCTAGAGATTTGTACATACACATATTTTGCCATGAAGAACCTAACTTTATACTACGCATGTAGTGAAAAATACTTAGTGAATGACTTCAATGTATTCATTAGAACTATATCAATATTTCCTATTGATTGTCATAGGCATATACATCAATTGTAGAAACCATTTTAAGATTCAACTGAATATGTACATTAAGTCATGAATAGCCTAATCTAAAAATTGACTTCTCTCAAAACGTGGCCATTTCTAATTTTTAATTCTTAATATATACATTTAGCTATTCAGCCTTTTGTTCTTCTTAATCTCTACTAGGTATCATCAGTTTCTCTTGAAAATCCTACTGAAGTGTTTGAAGATGGAGAAAATCCACCCAGTAGTCAGTCATCAGAGAGTGGATTCACTGAGTTTATACAGTATCAAGCAGACCGAACTGATGACATTGACAGAGAACTGAGTGAGGGGCAGGGAGCAGCCACCATCCCAATTGGTAGCACATCTTCTGAGACAGAAACAGCCTCCACTGTGGGATCTGAAGAAACCATCATCCAGCCCCCTTCCATAGTCACTCAGGGGACAGCACCCCGAAGTGGGAAGACAGCCCAAAAGACTGCAATGCAGTGCTGCTTGGAGTACGTCCAGCAGTTTCTCACCAGACTGATCAACCTCCACATCATTCAGAGTAACTCTTACTCTCAGGCTTTAGCTACAGAGCATCATGGGGGTCTCAGCGGAGAGCTCGGAGACACTGCAAAATGGGACAGGGATTCACATGGAGATGTAAAAGAGAGAAACATCAGTAAACAAAAAACTTCAAAAGAATACCTTTCTGCCTTCCTTGCTGCCTGCCAGCTCTTCTTGGAGTGTTCAAGTTTCCCAGTTTACATTGCTGAAGGGAATCATACCTCAGAGTTAGGTTCTGAAAAATCAGAAACTGGTAAGTTAGTTTTATTTATATTTATATTTATTTATATTTAAATATTTTTTATGGTATGCATGTTTTGTTTTGTTTGTTTTTTGGAGCACTCAGATATTAAAACGGGATTTTCTTAGTTAATTTTTAAAGTGTTATTTTAATTTATAGTTTTTTTTAAATGAAATGCTATCATGGGGAGATTGATATGTTGGAAATTTTTGTGATGTTGATGTCTTTCAGAGTTTTCAAGTGAGTAGAAGCTAAGAAGGAAATTAACTCCTTTTTTGGGGAAAAGTAATGTGACATTTAGGTCCACTGGTTTTCTTTATTATGACTAGTATCATATGTGCTTGCCTTTATTTAAATTTTTATATACACACACACAAAGTGCAGTGATTCCTGCATAATGTTTGATTAATATACTGTCTTTCAGGACAGGAAAATAAATTGTATAACTTGGCATAAGAAAAATATACATTAAAAATTTATGAAATTCTTGTTGCTGCTTTATTGTCTTCAAGCTCTAGTCTAGGTTTTGTTATCAGATTGAGGCCTAAAGGTATTAAGTAGAAGTGCTTTGGTTTTTTTTTTTTATTAACTTGGAAGTATGCATGAAAGGTTCAGTGTGATGAACTGTTGGTCCTGTCTTTTGTTTCAGACTGGGAGCATGTGCAGCCTCCACTGTGGCTCCAGACGCTGATGAATGCTTGCAGCCAAGCAAGCGATTTCAGTGTGCAGAGTGTTGCTATCTCACTAGTCATGGACCTGGTGGGACTGACTCAGTCTGTGGCCGTGGTCACTGGGGAAAACATCAACAGTGTGGAACCTGCACAGCCCTTAAGTCCAAACCAGGGACGAGTAGCTGTGGTTATTAGACCCCCGCTCACTCCGGGAAATTTGAGGTACATAGCTGAGAAGACTGACTTTTTCAAGGTAAATTCTAAAAAATACACTCATGACTAAGGTGATACTTGACCTAGTTTGCATAGAAAAGATTTTAAAGATGATAATCAGTCTTAATTGAACATTTTAATGTTATTAAAAAGATACTATATAGAAAAAGATACTGTAGTTGATTTGTGCTGCTTTGCCCATCTTGTCCGCAGTTTTGTGTGGAGAAAAAAGATAAGGATCAAGGAAGTATTAGGGTAAAGAAAGACAGGTATTAAGGCACCAAAGCCATGGAGGAAATAATTTCAGCTAAAAAAAGGAACGCTCACTTATGTAGTAAAACTTATTTCCAGATGAAGTGGTTGTGGCACTTTTGCTTTGTACAATCTCAGCTCTCCAAAACTCCCAGGAAAAGTTTTCCTGACTATATATTGTCTGATTATTATCTGTGGTATATAATGGCATTTAGAAAAAATGCACAGTCTTTGAATCCTGTCACAGCAGTATATATAATATTCACTACTTAGAAAAAAACATCAGGTTTATTTGGGTTGTATTACATCTTAAGGAGATAGTTTTTTTTGTTATACATAAAAAATAAAGAAAAATTCTTATCAGATTTCAAGTCATTGTGCCCCTTCAGATCTAGATTAGAGTTGATTTCTGTAACGTGATGGTTGTCGCATTTCTATTAATGCTGTCACAGATCATCGGACACTGTGTTAACACATGAAGCGCTGAAATACGTATGACCTGTTTTATATGGCTTAAGTAGTTTGGATATTTTGACCACGAATTATATTTCAACTTGCAACATAACTGTAAATATTAGTATATTAAATGTTGGATTTGTATCTTCCTTAAAGATAATGTATTCTAGCATCGCTTTACTAAATGTCACTAAAATAGTGAAATGGGGACTTATTTTTGCACCTGCAGAAAGTGCTTACACATGTCTGATGTTTAAAATAAATACTACTAAAGGGCTATCATAGGAGGGTCTAAGGGACTGGATGACCAGAAAATGGGCAGATGGAGAGGTACACTTTTAAATCTCATCCCAGTGGCATAATGAGTGTTAAAAACCTTCCAGGTCTGGCAGTCAGACTTGTTTGTACCAGTAGGAAATGTTTATTAATAAGTTTTCATTTATGGTTTTATAACACTGTCACTTACATTTTTTCCTATAGCATGTAGCTTTAACATTGTGGGACCAGCTGGGAGATGGGACACCTCAGCACCACCAAAAGAGTGTGGAACTGTTTTATCAATTACATAACTTGGTTCCTTCTTCTAGCATCTGTGAGGATGTTATAAGTCAGCAGTTAACTCATAAGGATAAGGTAAATTCTTCTGTTCTTATCCTGTGTCCACTCCCCAATCCTATTATACCAAAATGTGAATTTAGGAAAATGATTGCAACTAGTATCGGAATAAGAGATAATAACAGCTTCATTAAAAATGATCTTAACCTTCGAACTAAATGTGTTCTTTTCAAAGGAAAGTTTTTTTACAAAAGCATCACTGATACAAAAAAATCAAGTAACCCCAAATCAAATACTGGGTTTATTTCTTGGTTCAGGACACCAGTTATGGGTAGTTGCTGGTCTGAGTTCTTGAGGCATTTAAAGAGAACTCAGTGGCCTCTGAAATGAAACTAATGGATGATTAATATGTGGGGAATGAAATAATATGTTGTCACATTTATAAGCTATAGAACACTAATATGCGACATTATATTATTTTCATTATATTTAACATCCAAAATAAGGATTTTGTGTTCTAATGTATAGTGATACATAAGTCATTTAGAGTAAAGATGTCTGAGTTACAAGTGAACTTGAACAATAATTCTGATTGATCTTTTCAGGGTAGCTTAATGAAGTTTGTGGTTTTCCCACACCTGCTCTGTACTATAAGTTGAAGATTTTCTTAAATAGCTTTTAGAAGGGAAGTGCCCTAATTTAAAAAACAAACAAACAAAACACAACTCAGTGCTAGTGAGTTTGAATGGCTCATATTAAAAAAGGCATTGTGCTGAGAAAATGAAACATTTGGCAGGGTGAGGAAGTGGGAAATGATGGAGTAAACGAGAAGAATGAAAAGTTTACTCCCAGGAAACTGTTAAAATTCTATTTCAGCTTCAACACGCTCTTTCTTTAAAAGAACATCTTTAAGATATTTCTTTAAAATAACATCTTGCATTTTAATTTATAATTTGTTTTACTTTAAGTATAAATTTAGGACAAATTATATACCTGTTTACTTGTGTAACATTTCATGTGTAAAGAAATACTAAGTTCTTACATCCATGAAAAAAGTTAAAATACCTGTTATTGCTCTTATTTTCCATGTTTGTATTGGTTGATGTACACAGGGTTCATAGGAAAAGCATTTATGAAGCCCATAGGAGAAGCAAACACTTCTCTGATCTATCAAAGGCTATCAAGACAGTTGCAATCCCTGATTTGGGGGGCTTTTACTTGAAAAATTCTATAAGTGCTTGAGAAAGACTATAAACATTTTTATAATATCAGAATTTCTACTTGGTTTATATTAACCTTCCATTGGGTGCAACTGATCTCACAGATTCATTGCACACAAATTTTCAAATATCTTAAAAGTTAAGTGTTGTGACTCATCACTTCCGTATCTTCCCCCTCTACCATAACCTATCGCCAGTCATGTTTGTGACTTAGTACAGTAAAGACGTATTTCAAAGTGACATCTTTGTGTGCAATGAATCTGTGAGATCAGTTTTGCCCAATGGAGGGTTAATACATGTTCATTATCTAATACAAAATGCTAGTCTTTCTAAATAATTTATTTTTATATTGTTATCTTAACACTTAATATTTTCCAAATAATCCCATAAGTGGTGTAATATTTTTAGGTGTTTAAATTTTTCAATCTAATAAACCAGCTTTATCACTTTATAAGTGATGATAAGTACATTTGGGATTAAAATATTTCTGGGAGCAAAGTAAATTATATAGTACAATAAAATCAGTTTTTACTACTAAGTATTTATATTAAATTTGGGGGGGAATGTGCTTCCTATACTCAAGATATCATGATGTCACACACATTATTAGCTTTTTCCATCACCTGTTATATGACAATCTAGTAATATGATTACCTAGTCTAAACTAAATAATAATTATTTATGAGGCAGCATGAGATGATTCTTTAGGTCTAATATTTTGTGTATATTAAGTATTTTCTAGTTTTCTACTCCCATAAAAAATTAAAGCTTATTTCAGTGTGTACTGGAGTACCACGAACAGTGAACATCATACTCTCTCTTGAATAGCTACTTTGGTTTTGCTAAAATCACTTAATATCTCAAAGGAGAATAAAATTTTAATCTCCCATATTTATCCTCAGAAAATACGGATGGAAGCACATGCAAAGTTTGCAGTTCTTTGGCATCTAACAAGGGACCTCCATATAAATAAGTCTTCATCTTTTGCACGTTCTTTTGACAGGTTGGTTACATTTTATATTCAGATTTTACAGTTAGATATATTAATGTTTCTTTTCTTGAATCCTCTGGTTAGTTTGGCAGGGGTAGCAAAAGCAATTCACAGATTTTATAAGTAGAAGTTATAAATTATTATTAAAAATCTAAGCTGTATTAAAATGCATGGCATTTTCATTTATGTACCAGATTTCATTTATCTGCCAAATTGTCCCTCTCTAGCTCTTGAACACCCAGTGCCCCTTCTTTTCATTAGACGACTATTTATCAAGTCCCTACTTAATGTGGCAGGTGCCATTCTAGGTGTCAGGGATACAGCAGTAGACACAGGCTTCTTGAACCTATATTCACAATCAGAGAAATTGTATGTAAACAGCAGATTGTGTAAGTGTTTCTCTAGCAATTATTGACAATCTTCTGCCTTGAACAGGAATTACTAAACATCTAATGATCAAACACTGACAAGCCCCATCCATGGATTAAAAAAACCTGTAGCTGCCTGAGGATAGTTTTGCTATTTGTCTAGGTTACTTAGATGATCCATATTCCAAATATGAGATTTGCATTACCATCCAAGGAGATGCCACTTATAGGTAGATTCATATATTGGCAGAGGATAACAGTCTCAACCAGGTTTCAGAGAAGCGGCCACAAATCTTAACTATGCTGACAGCTCAGCTCAGGATCAGATGTGTGCTCTACTGGATGCTATTTCAGCTGGTGATTTTCATGCAGCATCACCATCTTTAACTGACCTGCTATGGAACCCCTACAAGAACTAGGCCCTAGGCACTTTACAAATACTACCTCTAATTTGACGACCACTTTTCCTCATTGTACAAGTGAGGTGGTGGAGGCTCAGAGGAGTTAAGTGACTTGCCCAAGACCACACATGAGATACAGTGTATGGCTCAGATTTGAATCATGGGTTTTCTGATTCCAAACCAAACTTTCATACCTTTCACAGAAAGTCTTTCCTTGAATTAAGCACATAGTTTTGATTCATAAAGAGAATGGGAACAGAGCAGCATGGACCAGCATGGAGGTAGTATTTGATTACATTGTAGGGGGTTCAATATTTGGCAATATGAACTGAATATGTTGCTAAAACAAGACTAATTTTCTAAGGTTTTCTTCTATTCTTTAGTATTTATCTTATAAGAGTAATGTATGCTCGTGAAATTTCAAGAAACTTAAGTACATACAAAAAGGAAAAAGACTGTTTTCTTCTTATTGTATCTACTGAGACTATAGGGATTAATATTATTAAAATGCTGTGGTCAAAAGTTACCCTGAGGCATGATTAGTCTAAAACAGTTAATTCAACATAAGAAACACAACTTATGAAAATGTTAATTTTCAAAAATTGTAGTGTTACAATTAAAATAGGTATTGTGTTCCCTAATTAATTTGTTTTTATTGTAGATCACTGTTCATCATGTTAGATAGTCTTAACAGTCTTGATGGTTCAACTAGCTCTGTTGGACAAGCCTGGCTGAACCAAGTCCTACAAAGACATGACATCGCAAGAGTTCTGGAACCATTGCTATTGCTCCTGCTTCATCCAAAAACTCAGAGGGTTTCAGTGCAGCGTGTGCAAGCAGAACGTTATTGGAATAAGGCTCCCTGTTATCCTGGAGAAGAGAGTGAAAAGCATTTCATGCAAAATTTTGCATGCAGCAATGGTGAATATCACATGGAAGTAGAACAGCTTTTTTTAGAATTAAGTTATTAAAGTAAAGTGAACACAACAGTGATTGGCAAGATAACTGACTGTGAGATTTTTTTCCCTGGGCTTTTCTGCCCTCTGCCTGGCACTGGCAGTGCTCACATCAGTCTTGTCAGAATGTGCTGCACCAGTGACCATCTTAGAGGACTTGGATCTCTCTTATCAGTTGACTTTTTCAGGGGAGAAATCAGCACAGCTCTGGTCAGAGACATTCTTCAATTGTAATGGAAATACCTTTAGATTTTGTTTAGCAATCCTGGTCCTAAAAGGCTCTGTAGATCCTTCACTAGGAATTTGTAGTAAGCTTTTCATGCATATTTGTATTTCATGAGTCATTTTCCTCACCTGTAAAATGGGAATAATCGCACACCTCTCAAGTAATGCGTGTGACATGTTTAGTGCAGTAACTGGCATATTATCAATGTTTGATAAAACCTGTGATTACTATGAAATCCACACTTTACAAACTGTTGAGTGATAGATACCCTCTATAATTTAGTGATAATGGTCTCTTAGCTTAATTTATTATACTTTATGGACAAAAGACTCACATATCTCCTTTTTATCTCTTACCAACCCTGTGAGGTCAGTAATAAAAAGGTAATTTTACTGAGCAGGGAGCTGATTCTTA
Source organism: Hipposideros armiger (assembly GCF_001890085.2). Classification (NCBI taxonomy): domain Eukaryota; kingdom Metazoa; phylum Chordata; class Mammalia; order Chiroptera; family Hipposideridae; genus Hipposideros; species Hipposideros armiger. Next base: position 397,787 of record NW_017731530.1, read on the forward strand.
GAAGGCTGTGCTTTCACAAAGGTCCACGGCTGGTAAGTGATGGATGCAAGCTGGAACGAAACCATCATACTCCCGCTTCATCATTAGTGTGTTTCTACAGAGCCTTGGGTCCTTGCTCTAGCTGCCTTTACACTGGGCCCCCTGAATCTTCTAAGAACACGCTCTACCCTGTTTATTGCCAGAACTTCGTGTTATCATTTTACCCGCCGCAGCTCCTGCCTATCTGCTGAATTCTCCTCTGAAATCAATCTCAGGCCTCGCCTGTGGTATCAGGATGCTTTCCCTGAATTCCATACCATTCAGTTTGTACCACTTTCTAAAAGAATGGGTGGGGGCAAAAGTATGGAAATAGATGAATGTGACCCCCTATTAATTTTAAACTGTGTAGAGGGAACAATGATGTCCTTTCTCATTGTCTACTGGTTTAGGGCCTTACTTATACTAGATAATTCATAAAGCTTGTTGAATTTTATTAAAATCAAGGAGGTTGTGTATTTATACATTAACTATGTTAAACTATTTGAATTATTAGAAACAGCATAACTAAAGGGAAGTATCACACAGAGAGGAAAAAAAAATACTAAAATTTTGAACTTCACTGAAAAGCATGCATCATTTTGGTATAAGGGCAAATTTTTATATTTTATCTGTGTTAAATGTGCTGTTCTGTTTAATGCAATTGAATTATAGGCCTTCTATTGTTGACTTGTCTTTATTAAATTCTAGTTAATAATTATCTATATATTTTGCTAACTTTAAAGGTCTAAAATAGTAATAAATTAAAATATGATTTTAATAGGAAATATAAGTAGGTTTTGAGACTAATGATTAAAAGTCTTTCTACATTTTAATTATTTTAATATATTTTATATTTTTCCTTCTTTTCTATTTTCCTCATATGCCAGTAAGCCAAGTACAACTCATTGCATCTAAAGGAAATGGTGAAAAGCCGCTTACCATGGACGAAATAGAGAACTTTAGTCTCACTGTTAATCCATTAAGTGACAGACTTTCCCTTCTAAGCACCAGCAGTGAGACGATTCCAATGGTTGTATCTGATTTTGATCTTCCAGACCCACAGATAGAAATACTTCAGAGTTCTGATTCTGGATGTTCACAGTCCTCTGCTGGGGACAACTTGAGTTACGAAGTTGACCCTGAAAACGTGACTGCCCAAGAAGATTCTCAGATGCCAAATGCAAGCTCTCCAGATGAGGACGTGCAGCAGGTGGTGCTGGACCTGATATGTAAAGTCGTAAGCGGCCTCGAAGCAGAAGCTGCATCAGTTACACCGCAGCTAGAAACTGAAGCTATGCCCCCACATCACAGTGACATAGACCCAGGCGAGGAGGCAGTTAAAAGTGAAGATCAGTCCACCCAGCAGAGTCAGAGCACTTTGCTGAGTAACGAAAGTTCTCAGTTTCTGTCTGTGTCTGCAGAAGAAGGCTGTGAGGGTGTGGCAAATGGAATCTCCCGAAATAGCTCCTCACCGTGTATTTCAGGAACCACACAGACTCTCTTTGACTCTTCTGTTGCTTCCACAGAAACCAAATCTAGACAGAGGAGTCACAGTAGTATTCAGTTCAGCTTCAAAGAAAAATTATCAGAAAAAGTCTCAGAGAAAGAAACAATCGTTAAGGAGTCAGGGAAACAGCCAGGAGCAAAACCTAAAGTAAAGCTTGCCAAAAAAAAGGACGATGACAAGAAAAAGATGTCAAATGAAAAACTCAAACAAACCAATGTATTCTTTAGTGATGGTCTGGATTTAGAGAACTGGTACAGCTGTGGAGAGGGAGAAATTTCTGAAATTGAGAGCGACATGGGTTCTCCAGGATCACGGAAATCTCCTAATTTCAACATCCACCCTCTCTACCAACATGTGCTTCTGTATCTCCAGTTGTATGATTCATCGAGGACTCTTTATGCTTTTTCTGCCATCAAAGCCATCCTGAAAACTAACCCCATTGCTTTTGTAAATGCCATTTCAACCACTAGTATAAATAATGTGTACACTCCTCAGCTGTCCCTGCTTCAGAATCTGTTGGCCAGACATCGGATTTCTGTTATGGGCAAAGACTTTTATAGTCACATCCCAGTGGACTCAAATCACAACTTCCGGAGTTCTATGTACATAGAAATTCTTATTTCCCTCTGCCTATATTTCATGCGAAGCCATTACCCAACTCATGTCAAAGTCACTGCACAAGATTTAATAGGCAATCGAAACATGCAGATGATGAGCATAGAGATTTTGACACTCCTCTTTACGGAGCTGGCAAAAGTAATAGAAAGCTCAGCAAAGGGTTTCCCTAGTTTTATCTCTGATATGTTATCTAAGTGCAAAGTTCAGAAAGTAATTCTTCACTGCCTGCTGTCATCTATCTTTAGTGCACAGAAATGGCATAGCGAAAAAATGGCAGGTAAGAACATGGCTGCTGTGGAAGAAGGTTTCTCAGAGGACAGCCTTATCAATTTCTCAGAGGATGAATTTGACAATGGCAGCACACTCCAGTCACAGCTTCTTAAAGTTCTTCAGAGGCTCATTGTTCTAGAACATCGGGTAATGACTATCCCTGAAGAGAATGAAACAGGGTTTGATTTTGTCGTATCTGACCTGGAACACATCAGTCCCCATCAGCCCATGACGTCTCTTCAGTATTTGCATGCTCAGCCAATCACATGTCAAGGCATGTTCCTCTGTGCGGTGATACGAGCTTTACATCAACACTGTGCTTGTAAGATGCACCCACAGTGGATTGGTTTAATCACATCTACTCTGCCTTACATGGGAAAAGTTCTACAGAGAGTGGTTGTTTCTGTGACACTACAGCTTTGCAGAAACTTAGATAATCTAATTCAGCAGTACAAATATGAAACAGGATTATCTGATAGTAGGTAAGGGTTGATTTTTAACTTTGTTATTGACATTTTTCACATATGACTGATTAGTCATCCATAAAATCAGTCACAATTTGAGTAAATAGTGGGTATCATTAGATTATAAATAGTACATTATCTTCACAAAGAAGATCATTCAGCTTTGTGAGGAAGAATAACAAGAGAATCAAGACTGGGGGACAAAAAGGGATATTTAAACAGGCCTTTTTTCTCCTAAGGGCTGAAATTTCTCCTAAGGGTAAAAGTAATAGAAAGTTCATCAAAACGTTTCCCTAGTTTTATCTGATGTTATCTAAGTGCAAATTAATTTTACACTAAAATTAAAATTACAAATAATTCTTTTCCCATCTGATTTTATTTCTTGTTTTGGAGGCGAATTCCATCTGTATCCCCAGGTCATGTTTCAAATTAGTCTACAAAAATTAGCCAGATGTTTAGTAGACTGGTTTCTGGTTTATCTCCTGTATAACCTCAGCTACTACATGTAAAATATAAGGAAACTGCCTGTAGTATTTAATATTGATATGCCTGCCATTACACAGTTGCTAAAGATTTACTGGCAATATATTTATTTTATATAGAATTTTTGAGCCAAAAAGAACTTTAGAACATTTAATGCAACTCATTTATTTTATAGATTATGATATAAAATCTAATTTTTTTTCTTTTAGTCATTTATGTAATATTTATTGAGCACTTACTGTGTACATAGCACATGCTGGACATTTATTGTACTTTTGGTAAAACATGAACTTTTCTTTCTCAGAACTTGTGTTCAATGAATGCATTTTATTTCAGGCCTCTGTGGATGGCATCAATTATTCCACCAGACATGATTCTTACTCTTTTAGAAGGGATCACAGCCATTATCCATTACTGTTTGTTGGATCCTACTACGCAGTATCACCAAGTAAGACTGTACAAATATTTGACTTTTTTTTAAAAGACTACAAAGTCTAATGAGTCCCCATTCATAAACCTCAGTAAGTGATATGTTTTCCCCCGACTTTACTAGCTTTTGGTCAACGTAGACCAAAAACACTTGTTTGAAGCCCGCAGTGGAATCCTGTCCATCCTTCACATGATCATGTCTTCTGTGACGCTGCTCTGGAGTGTGCTGCATCAGGCCGAGTCTTCGGAAAAGATGACTGTTGCTGCATCTGCATCTGTCACCACCATTAATCTTGGAGCCACAAAGGTTAGAGAAGTCATATTTTATCTGGGGCTCAGGAACCTGTTCAAGTATTTTCCCAAAGATTATGTTCAGAATTTGCAAATAATTTGAGTAGTATATGGCACACTAATGGATTGAATAATTCATTATCAAGTAATTTTTAACCGTTTTATTGAGATACGGCAAAGTATATACAATATAATGACTTTTAAAAAATAAATTTGCAGAGTAGTGAAACTAACACCACAGTATAATTTTCATACATGTCTGTCACCACAAAGACTCCTCATTGCCATTCGCAGTCACTCCCTATTGCCATCCCTAATCTCAATCAACAATCTGTTTTCTCTATATGTAGATTTGCTTTTTCTGAGCATTTCATGTAAATGGAATCATATAGTATTTAATCTTTCGTATCTAGCTTCTTTCCTGTGTCATTAATGTTTTTGAGGTTTATTCATAAATGTTACAACTCTGATCCTTTTTTTGGCCCTTTTATGTTGACATTTTATACACAAACCCTCCTGGAACATAATTTAGCAATATGTACAAAGAGCTTTAAAAGTTTTATAGTCTTTGTCCTAGTAATGAATTCTAAGGTAATCATAACTATGCAAAGACATATTTATAAGATATTTATTATAGCCTTATTTAATGGCAAACAAAGAAATAGAGTATTCTAAGCAATAAATAAGGAAATGGTTAAATACATTATTCTTTCAATGTTACATTATGTAGCCACTAATAATCATGGTTTTGAAGAATTCTAACTGGATAGGAAAATGCTTTTTTAAAGTTTAGTGAAATAGTGATGTTATATAATGAACAACTACTGTATTTCCAATTATGTAAAATAAATTTATCTGCAGAAAAAAGAAAGGAATACAGAAAGTTCACATGTTAATAGTGATTATCTGAGAATGATGAAGATTCATGGTTGTTTTATTTATTTATTTTTGTAGTTTAGTTTATTTTTTTATAGCTGAGCCATCCTGCCACCTGTTAGCTGCTCAGTGGCAGCTCGGCTCGGGCTGGGAATCAAACCGCTGTTGCTCAAAGCTCGCACTCTTGAGTGAGCTCTTAACCAACTGAGCCACTTGGCCGGCCCTAATGGTTGTTTTAAAAAAAAGTTTTTCTTACACTCTCAAGTATTTTCTAAATTTTCTACTTTATATTTAGAAGAAAATTATATTAAGTTTAAGTGTGTTATGCTATGTCAGTTGTCAGATTGATATCCCTCAATTACCTAGACCTGACTTCCTAGATTTGTGAATCACGGGACTATATCTGGATTTGGGGGAAGGGGAAAGGTTAGAACCATTAGAAAATTGTGTCTAAGTAATGACATTTGGATTAAACTATGCTTTTTTTGTTGGTCAATTTTACTTAAATGTAAAACTCCTCCTCTCCCCCTTTTGTAAAAGAATCATAACAAATGTTAATTTAATTTCATATACAGTTCACCCTTGAATAATTCAGGGGTTGGAAGCACTGACACCCTCCCCCATGAGGCTGAAAATCCATGCATAACTTTTGACTTCCCCAAAACTTAAATCATCTCCCAGTATTCATAGGGGACTGGTTCTAGGACCCCCATGGATATAAAAATCCAAGGATGCTCAATCCTTCTAAATAAAATGCTGTAGAATAATACATGCAGTCAGTCCTCCACATCCATGGTTTCCTAACCACAGATGGAAAACAGTATAGGTATTTATTGGAAAAAATCTGCATATAAGTGGACCCTCAAAGTTCAAACCCTCATTATTCAAGGTTCAACTGTGTTGTGTTTTTCTGTTTCATCACACTTGCATTTGGCTGATTGTTGTTATTTTATAGGTTGTTGTTTTTTTCCTTTTGAAATTTTAATGACCATAGTTGCATCTTTTAACACCAATAAAGTTTACAATTATTTAGGAAGTAAAACATATAAGTATTATATGTTATTTCAAGAAAAACTAAAAGTACAGTTTAGTTATTAATGCTTTCATAATTTTTAGCTTACTTGTAATTTGCTTAAATTGTTTTAGAACTTGAGACAGCAGATCCTTGAATTATTGGGCCCCATTTCAATGAATCATGGTGTTCACTTTATGGCAGCCATTGCATTTGTATGGAACGAAAGAAGACAGAACAAAACCACCAACAGGACCAAGGTATATATTTAACCATTTGGTACTTTTTGTTTTTTCATTGGGTAACTATTCGGTGAGTGCAGCAAGTCCTCACTTAACATCGACAATGGGTTCTTGGAACTGTGGTGAAACAACATATAATAAAACCAATTTTACCATAGGCTAATTGATATAAACAAGAGTTCAGTTCCTACAGCTTCTCATCAACGTTATAATGAAATGTTGTTAAACAAAATGATGTTATTCAAGGACCTGCTGTACATGCTAATTTTTGACTCTCCATTAGTTGCAGTAGGGCTGGGATTAGGTGGGTAAGTAGAAAAGCAACGGTTTGGCTGCATGTTTAGATAATGATTTATTGCCTAAATTTCTTAAGTATAAAAGGCATTTTATGTGGTAAAAGACATTAGTATGATATAGTTGTATTTATATATAAATGGTAATATAAATGGTATTATAGTACAGCGTATTATTTAAATGCTAGTTATTCAGGGTACAAAACAAAGATATGGAGAGTTTTCATTTCAACTTGTTTTTATTATGACGTGATAGCTTAAACAATTTGTTTCTAAATATAATTCATATATTAGTTTTGACTGGGTTATATAAAATTGTATTGCTTTGTGACTTTGAAAGCTTGATAAAAGTAATCTATCTATGTTAGAAGTAAATAGAGACTCATTAGAATATTAAGACTATTAAATTTACATTCACATAAGATATATGATTTATCCAGCTAAAAGTTTCTGATCTGTTATTTTTGTGCTGATTTCACATTACATATATGCTAATATTTCTAAAGTAATAAAAATAAATAAACATTCCACTTATATGACATTATTTTATATGAGGATTTAGTAGTAGATATTACATTGGACAGAACTGAAATCCTGGACTATGTAAAAGCAGTCAAGGACACGTGGTCTAACATGACATTGAACACATGCATTTTTCTCTGCTTTCTTCTCAAAAATAAAAGTAAAAGAATTAAAAAAAAAACCACAATGACCAAAAAATAATAATAAATTGGAAAAAGTGATCAAATAAAAATAAGTGTCAACAAAATTTTGCACGATGAAAAAATACATGTCTTAGCTGTAACTGACTTATTAGAGTAGAGAAAGCTGATATCTAAGTATCTGTGAGAGGGGAACCACTTCCTGCTATAAACCACAGATGGTCTCTGGAAGTAGAGTATCAGGTACTTTTAAAGGCAAAGGGTTAGGATCGGGCCAATATCTGGTGGATTGATTGAATTGAAGAAGCAGTTAAACCTCTTCTAGATCCTTTTTCCCCAACACAAGCCACCACCTATTTAACTCTATCGCAGCAGGAGACTGGAGTCAAGTTTACTCTGTGACAAGTTTGTCAAGAGAGGCTCTGGATTCAAGGGCACAAGGTTCATATAGAAGTTAGACTTCATGCTGAAAACAGGAGCATTCAGGAAAAGTCTACATACTGAAAAAGGGGAATCAACCTCACCTTAGTGCGACGGCTGGAAGCTATCTATATGCCCTTCAGGTAGGAGATTTGAGGATTCCTCTATAGGAAAAAAGACCAAGAAAAAAGACCTGTAGCTACTGAAGTTTTTAAGTCTTCTAACAAAAAACCTAGGCTGCTATCTCTACACAGGGAGGCCCATCTATCCACTAGTCTTGCACATATGTGCTTGACGTCCCATCACTTTTTAATTTTGTTTTGAAAGGCATTGATAATGTAGTTGTTAAGAGTACAGACTTTGAAACCAGATCCCTGGGGTTCAAATCCTAACTTCTCCACTCATTAACTATATGAACTCAGAGTAGAAATACTACTTCGTGATGTTGTGAGAATCAGAATATATACATATATATATATATATATATATATATATATATATATATATATATATATATATACACATAGTACTTAGAGCAATACTTGGCATTTAATAAGTACTCTGCAAATATTAGTGATATTATTATTCCTCATATTTAAATAATGAGTAGAGATGAGAATTAACAGTCGCATGAAGAAAGTCTCTAATATGATAGTCAAAGACCAAAACAACTAGGTAAAAAAGTCAAAAGAAACAAGGCAGGTAACAGAAGACAATGTAAACAATAATAATTTCTTTGAAGTGAAACTGTATTGCATCCGTGAAACAAGAAGAGGAAGACGATTGCAAAAATTAAAATTTTTCTTTGATACTATATTTTATAGCAGAAGCAAAACAAAATCAGTATGAGAGTTGCATGCAAAAGTGGTATATATCAGAAATAGAATGCAAATTTTAAGATGTGGAAAGTAGGGGAAAGGAGATAAGAAAATTGGATTAGTGATACTGGAGGTTCAATATCTTTTTGCAGAAAGAAAGAATAGAAAAAAATAAGGGGAGAAAAATATCAAAGAAATAATATAAGAAAATTCCCCAGAAATGTAAATAATGAGTTTCCACAAGCACTGTTCAAAAGAAATCTACACAAAGATCAGCATAGGATTTCAGAGCATTGGAAATAAAGAGAAAATCTGAAAATCTTCTAAAGGAAAATATTAGCCCTATTCAATGGAATAATGATAAGACTTGTCAATAGCAACACTGGAAATTGTGATTGGAAAATTAATTTTAACCTATAATTCTTTACCCAACCAAACTATCACTCAAGGCATTTTTGAACCATGCAATATCTCAAAAAAAAAAAAAAAAAAAGAAAAAAAAAAGTGCCACAAACTCACCCTTTTTCAGCTACTGGAAGATGCTTCTTCACCAGCGGAGGAATAACCAAGAAGAAAGAAGAAGATGTTAGAAATAGACATTCTAACCCAGAAGAAAAGGAAAGGGGGTCTCTAGGCTCATGGTCACAGGAGAGATATCAAGATGGTACTGTGTAGCAAGCCAGGGTAGAGCAGAAAGACATTGAACCAGATGTCTAAGAAAAAAAGAGAAGAGGAGGAGGAAAAGGTAGACGATTAACTACCTGATGTGTTTGAATATGTAATTAGAGATTTACAGTTTCTGGAGCATTTAGGATGAATTTGAGATAGAAATAGAGAAACCAAGCAAACCAAAAAAGCAGTTTATTAACTCTAGGAAAAACAAAAAGCTGTGTAAGAAGAGAAATGCAATGATAGTACAATACACAGCATAACCATAAATAGTCATGTGAACACTGGATGTTGATTTAAATAAAGTTATGGTATAACTATGTTGGGAGGATAAGGAGAAAAGTGTAAGAGAACTAAACCATTGCCTTCTAAAGGAGGAAGTCAGTAGGTAATATCTAAAATTGAAAAAAAAATCATGAAATGAGAAAAAATATAACTGTGTATTATTCGGAAATAATATAAAAGAGCTAAGAGTTGAGCATGGTTGCTTTAGGGCACAAGAAGGGATAGGGCACTGCAATTTTTTCTTATCAGGCTTATTGTCCTGTTTGATTTTTTGAAATGATGTACGTGTATTAACACTATATTGATTAAAAAATAAATTTTACCTAACATAAAGGACTTGCAAAGTCCTTTATATTGAGTCCATAAATACTCTCGTTTCTGTGATTTCTCTTAAAAAGACTTATGTATACACTTATATATATAAATACAATGATGTGCTACCCAGGTCATTCCTGCAGCCAGTGAAGAACAGCTTTTATTAGTAGAACTGGTTCGCTCAATCAGTGTCATGAGAGCAGAAACTGTTATGCAGACTGTGAAAGAAGTTTTGAAGCAGCCCCCATCCATAGCCAAGGACAAGGTAAGAAGATCTTTTCTTTGCTTTTGTTTATAATTGTATCTCAGAAATGATGCTGGTAGGTAAGATTTTTTTTTTGTCCAGTAATGTCCTTTTACCAACTCATATAGTATTAATACATACTGCAGAGATGAGTGCATGTGACCCTCACGCTGCCAAAATGAAAACAGTCATCCCTATCTGCAGTGACTTGGCCATCATGACCATTCCGGTAGCCAGTGTACAAGCACTTAACCGCTCATATCTCTCTTAAATGTACATCTGAGCAGTCAAGAGCTGTGTAACCTAATTCTTAGGAGAGGTTTTTCTGGTCATTTAAAGGAAGAAAACAGAAGCGAGAGCCCAAGGTCTGCTTCCCTCGGTTGTTGCCTTTTTCACAGCTTCTTTATTGCTTTCCCTTTGGAATGAAACTCTTAATTCTGTGAACTCCCCATGCTTTGCCATAACCTTAGTTGTAATTGATGTCATATCTTGACCATGTATAGGACTGTGTTTCACAAGGGCTACAGAAAATGAATAAGTCTCTGGGTTCACAGTGCATTGTCTCTAATTAGGGAGGCGTCAAAATCTACAAATAGTATAATTATGGGTTTAATAAACTTTTTCTGCTCTTTGTGCTAGCAATACTAAGAGGTCATATTTACTTAGAAAATATTTACCAACTTCAAACATGAGACTTTAAGCCAAGCCAATATAGAACTAATCACATCCATAAAAAAATGGTTACACATATCTGAAAATGTTGAATCCTTTTTTCCTTTTATCTTTTTTCTTGAATTGCCAATAGGAAGAGTGTGCTTGCATCTGTAAATAGCAAGTGTCCTTAATAAGTTTTTAATAATTTCCTTACTATTTTGAAATCACCTCTGGGGCATTTGTGATAGGATTTTAAATTTGCCCATAAAAGCTCAATTCAGCATAATATTTTGATCATCTACTTGTGTCAGAGATTGGGCTATGTGTGCAGGATATGAAAACAAGAGGGAATTACACACACACACACACACACACACACACACACACACACGCACGCACGCCACCTGCCACCCCTCTGCTCTCAGTTTATTCAGTTATGAATAGATTAGATACTTGATTTTTGTTTTTGTGATAACAGGAGAAACCTTCAAGGGAATAGTCGCTACTAAAAAGGAACAAATTGGTAAATGTCAGTGGTCATCAGTATCATTTTGTTATCTATTACTAATTTTTATGGAGAGGTGTTTTCTTTTTATTATATGTTATACTCAGTACTATCTTTAGTTAAAGACTACATTTTAGGCTATTAGTTGTTTCCAAATAGAACTACACTAATTTAACAGAAATGTGTGGTACAATAGATTAAAAATCATATTTTATATAAAAAAATCTCAGCCTAATTCTGATAGCATCAACCAAGCATAAGCTGACTAAAATAAAGCTAGTTTTGATGTGTATAGAGAAAAAGGAACATTTAAAAGGAATGGCTCAAGTCAACCTTTGATGAATAGTTGGGGGAGGAATTGAGAATCTTTTGAGTCCTTCTATCCATTTTTAACTTTTTTAATAGCTCTTGTGTTTTTTCTCTACTAAATGGAAGAGAGCTGCATGGTTTTTTATGACAAACTTGTGTTTGATTTTGTTTTAGTTTTTTTTTTATTAAAAATTGGCAGAGTAGTTGCCACAATGAAAAAGCAAAGGCGGCCTTTTTCTTCACTATAAAATTGATTTCTTTTGTTTATAGAAACATCTTTCTTTGGAAGTCTGCATGCTTCAGTTTTTCTATGCTTATATTCAAAGGTAAGATAACCGATGTGGATCTCTCCTTACTGCCTAAGTAATATATATAAAGGTTAGGAAACAGGAGAAAAGCACCTGAATTCTTAAGAAATTGCTATTTGCCCCCCAAAACTAAAATAACAAATGCTAGAAACAGAGAAACATTGTTTATGGATATTTTAATACAAGTCACTGGGTATCTTAATGACCCAGCCATGCAAATCCTACAAACCTAAAGACATATGTATATTTAAGATACAGTGGATGTTAAAACACTGAATTGTAAGAAAATCATTTAAATATAAATGATTAGCTGAATCCTATTGAAACCATGCCTATTGCCACTGAATGCATTTTTATTTTGATGTAGGTAAACATGTGATAACCTAATATGATTTTTTTAATGTTAGGAATGAAGATATGAAAATATCTTTTTGTTATGGCATCTCAGTTTGCATTTAGCTGACTCTTGAACAGAAGTTAGTTGATTTGAATTTTGATAAACGTTTCACTGGAGAACCTGAATCTTAATCCTTCCTTATAGGGTAATTGCATTTCAGTCACCAAACAGCTTCAGTTTGTGATCTATAACCAACGTTTACAAAGTTAGGTTATGCAGTGTATTTAAACTGGTTGTGACTTAGGGCAAGGACTGCATAAAAGTCTGAATTTAGACACCCAGAGGTGTCAAGGTTAAGATCAGACTGAAACAAAGGTAATCTTAATTTCTCTAGAGGTGAGAGACTGATTTCAGGGTAGATTAACAGCCCTCCCTTAGGTGAGACAAACTCATAGGTGAAGAAAAAAGAGCTAATGTAAGAGAGAAGTGGAAAGAACAGGATAAGGAGGAGGTGATTGTGACATTAGCAATTAAACTGTGATTTATTGCAGTTATATTTTACTTTTGAGAGTCCATGTGTTAAAAACTGGGGTTTCTATAGCAAAATTTCTAGACTAATAAATCACACTGTGTATTTTAAATGTATTTGATTTTCTTTTAATGTAATATTTGTAGAAAATATGAAGCTTTTAGGAATTTTGTTCTTTCAGTTTTCAGAGCAACTATTAGGAACAGTTGTTTAAAACTGTGGGATAATATAAAGAAAATTAAAGTTTATGGTGGCTATATATATATATACATATGCATATATATATATATGTATAAAAACTATATTTATCTTGCAGAATTCCAGTGCCCAATTTAGTGGATAGCTGGGCATCACTGTTGATACTTTTGAAAGACTCTATACAACTGAGTCTCCCAGCCCCAGGGCAGTTTCTTATACTTGGGTAAGCAATTTCCCATAATATTATTTCAAATAAAAGAAGAATGTGCATTGTCCTACTTGCTATGTGACAGGTGTTTTGGGTGATCATGTTCTCTCGCTACCTTCTCAGAATTCTCAAGGTATAAAACTAGGTGTATAACATGAGGCCTGTAAAAAACAAGGGGGCGGAGGAGTATGGAGAAGGAACAGTGTGTGTTCACACATGTACACATGTAAAGGTGCTAATGTAAACCTGTTGCAACCAGTTATTCAATGAGGAGAGAATATGGGATTAGAAGTGGAGGGGGCGAGTAGGCTAGCTGAAGGGGAACTTCATAGAGGAGAATCATTTGAGTTCAAGGCCCTGAACATAAGCAGGCTTAGAAAAGTCATTTTCTCTCTGTGCCTTGGAGTTTCCTTAGCTATGTTAATAATTTGTATGATTATTTGATAAATTCCAGTCACCCTTACTTAACTGCAGGCACCATGATTTCATGGACAGTGTCTGTTTTTGGCTCACGATTATTCTTGGTTCACATGAAATACTTGCTCAGTGAATAGTGGTGGTGGGAGCAGAAAGCCTCCTTTCTAGGAGGTGCTGCGAGACCAGAAGGGGAAGGGTATACTGCGGCAAGCTTGGTACCTTGTCTGGTGGTTTGATTATAGAATAGGATGCAGGCCATGGAATGGTAGGTGGATGAAAAGGGAGATGAAAGCTAGATGGAGAAAGAGTTTGCATTGTAGTATAAAAAATTTGGTCTTGGGCAGGGGGTGGGATTGCAGGTTTTCAGGAGAGACATGACTGGCAAGTTAGTAGGAGTGTGGATCAGAGGAGAAAAAAGATGGACTAGGAGTCTGTTTCAAGTGGGAGGCAGGGAGTGCTCATGAAGCATGATGATGTGATTGAAAGAACAGGACAAAGAAGGCACAGGAGTGAGCAAAGGAGATAGAAAAGGAAATATCAGAAAGCAAGAAAAAAAGCAGGTATACTCAGTGTTGCAGAAGCTTAGAGAAGTTAAGAGGGCATAAGTAACACCTTCAGAGAGATTAAGGAAGATGAGGAATAATAAAAGGCCATATTTCATGATGATTTGGAGAGGACTGGTGATTTAGGGAAGAGGAGTTTGGCAGTAGTAAGCATAGATGTTAACAGCAAAGGGTTAGAATGGGAAATAAGTGTGGATTATTCTCTGAAGACATTTGATCATGAAAAGAAATAAAAATGATAAGGTAGCAAGAGGAAATGGGATTTGAAAGCATCATTAATGGTTAGGAAGACCTGAGGGTGCTAAGCTGTTGATAGCAAAGACTCTGAAGCGGTACCCTGCCTGGGTGCACAGCCCAGCTTTTTAACTTCTGAGCCGTGTGCCCCTGGGCAGGTTATTTAACCTCTCCATCCGTGAAATGGGCATGACAATGGTGCCTGTTTCATGAAGTTATTAAGAGGATTAAATGAGTTAAATATTTGTTAAATTCTTAGAATGGTGCCTAGTCTATAATAAATGTTGTATAAGAGGAGAGTGATAGAAGATTCTAGAGAGTAGGGGGCTCATTGATGGCACCAGATTCCAGAGACAGCAGGGAGGAGAGATGGAGAACAGCGAATGGCAGCGGGTGTAAGAGTGAGAAACAAGGATGCATTTCCTCTAATATAAATACGTAGACTTAATTTCTACCCTATTGTCCTTAGGGAGCTAAGCAATTCTGGCTTAGCAGCCAGTGGTCTAGAAACTGTTGACGTGGAGAAGAGGGAAGGTGAGGGTTCTTCAGTAAGGTGGCCTCAAGTTTCCTAGTAAATGTGGGGATGCAGTCTCCTGACAGGAAGGAAGCAGAGGGGAGGCGGAGGGACAGTGCTGGGAGCTGGAGAAAAGCCCATCAGCCTGTAATGGCTGAGTAGCGCTGAGGGCCGGGCCCAGCCAAAGCGAGTTCAAGATCCTGCAACACAATGTCAGAGCTCAGGATGGCCCCAGCACCCTCATGCTATCTACACGCATTTTCTAAATCAGAAAGCTGAAGGAGTTTTAGACATTAAAGGAGTAACGAAAAGAGCTGCGGACTCAATGTCTGCAGTTCCTGGGTCAGAGGTTAAGGTAACTAGTTTGTATGATTTTTAGTGATGAGAGAGAAATATAAATACTGGAAATCAACGTTCTCATGAAGATTTCTTATACTTCTAATCTCCAGTTCCAACCCTCATCTCTGTAAACTTGGGTATGTTAATAAACCTCTCCGGTCCTATTTTCCTGTCTATCAAGTAAGAATAATAGTATCTACCCTGCCTGCCTCTGAACTGCTTTAAGGCCCAAAGAGGGAATATATGTACAGTTCTTTGAATTATCACCAAATAACTCTGCTGGATAGTTTCGTTAAAAATTAAGGCTATCTGTTAAGACCTGTAGCTTCTCCCTCACAAATGTAATTGTTTCCTTACCTGCCTTTTCTTCCTTTCTCATTTCTCAGGTAATGAGGGATCCTACCTCCTCTCAATACGTGTGCACCCTGAGTGTTTAAACAAAAAATGGAACATTTTCAGTTATACTAGAAACTTAATGCCCTTTTTAAATTTCTGATGGTGTATTGTTTTTCTCAACCATTCCACCAACACTCTAAAATCTAATTACAAAATAGAAATCAATATAAAGATTGCTCTTCAATATTACCTTACCATATGAGTTTGGAAATAAGTATGCATAGAATTTATCTTAATAAAATAAGGTCAAAATAAATAATGAGTGGAATTTTAGCAAACAATGGAATTTTTTTATTCACAAAGTATTTGTAGGAAATCATTTCTTTGTTACAATTTAAGATTAGTGGGGTTTAAGGAGTTTTTTTTTTAACTTTTTTGTTGATACAGAAAAACATGCAAATAATAAGTACATAACTCCACAATTACAAAATGAACACAAACTGTATAATAATGAACCTAAATTAAGAAATAAAACACCACATGTCCCCTCAGGTCCCTTCCCAGTTACTGTTCTTTCCCTTCTCCCGAAAGATAACCATATTCTGACTTCCAACATCACAGATACATTTTACCTTGTTTTTGAACTATATGTGACTATTTTGTTTCTGCTTTCACACGTGTTTAAGATTCATCTGTGTAATTTCATGTAGCTATGATTTATTTTATATTTCATTGTATGAAAATGCCACAATTTTTCTCTTCTTTTGCTAGATATGTAGATTATTTCCAGTTTTTAGCTTTTACAAATAAGTCTTTTCGTCACCTATGCTTATGCATTTCAGCTGAGTCATAGATTATATATATCCATTAAACATGTAAAATAGAAATTAAGGCCACAAAGCCACTTATTCACTGTGAGAAATTAGACTGAATCATTTTCTTTAATATTTCCGGTTTGTTTTTCTCTTTGGCCCTTTTAGGGTTCTGAATGAGTTTATTATGAAAAACCCTAGTTTGGAAAATAAAAAAGACCAAAGAGACCTTCAGGTAAGGTATTCTGAATTGAGGACTGTTGCCAAAAATGTGTTTTTCAGTGCCCTCACCACTAAAATGGGAAGCTCAAATAAGATTATCTGTGAAGTGTTGTGTGTGTTTGTGTATGTACATGTATATAGTGGTTTTTCCTTGTGTCTTTAGGATGTGACTCATAAAATAGTGGATGCAATTGGTGCAATTGCTGGTTCTTCTTTAGAACAGACAACATGGCTGCGACGAAATCTGGAAGTTAAGCCTTCTCCCAAAATAATGGTGGATGGAACCAATCTGGAATCTGATGTTGAAGGTATTGCTCTCCAACATTTAGATTTGTATTTGTAGGCATGTATTCACTAAGAAATCATTGCAGCTAGTACTGTAAATACTGTAAAATCATCCCCTTTCTCTGTTTAGCAGGTAGCTTTTTTTAGTAGGAAAAGACTTAATGTATTTTTACTTTATGTCTTCTCTTATTTAGATATGTTATCACCTGCAATGGAAACTTCCAACATAACTCCTTCTGTATATAGTGTCCATGCATTGACATTACTTTCTGAGGTAAATATTGTCAAGTTTTATCACATGAACTTTCAAGTAAACAGTTTCACAATTAAATATTAGCAGCGAATTCTTACAGTTTTTAATCTGAAAAATCATTTTGTACTTCTAGAAATCACTGTATAGAATAAACACAGTTTTGACTTTGTATTCAGATTATTTAGTTTGTTAAATAGCCATGATAATAACTTTAAATATTGCTCACATCCTCATGTACTATATTTTAAAAGTGTACTGTTTATTAAAAATAAAAGTGCTTTTGTATCACAGTATGGTAAGGAGGAGTGGAAGTGGTATAATGAAGCTTGCGAATATAAAGCATTTGACAGTATACCAAGCATTTTCATATGCATCCTCTGACATGCTCTGTTTTATACCCTGTTGCACAGTCTTGCAGGTCAGTTTTGTTTCCCCTTCACAGATGTGGATACTGAGCCTCACAAAGATTAGAACAATATGACTAAGGCGAAATAGCTGTCAGTCAACAGAATTGGGACTTGAGCAGCTCAGTTCATTTGGGTGTGTTTTTTTTCCTAAGCCCTCTTTAACCAAAGCAGGGAAAGAGAATACCAATTTCTAGTCTTAAATTCTCTGTGTATTCACTGTCACATTAGAAGAATATTGACTTCTCTTTTTTTCTCAGACTTCCCTATCTCAGTTAGAAATAGCAAAATTTGCCCATATTTATATACTATAGTTATAATAAACCAAAAAAGCAAATAGTGGTAGAAACCATTCATATAAAAATGGCTTAGGGAGATCCAATTTTAGATTTTTCTAATTTTAAGGTATTTTAGGTTTTCTTAAAGATGAAAACCACCTCTGAATGCTGTCAATTTCAGCTCTTAGATTATACTCCATTTCATTTCTTATATTTTTTTAGGTTTTGGCTCATCTTTTGGATATGGTTTTCTATAGTGATGAAAAAGAACGGGTTATTCCATTACTTGTAAATATTATGCATTATGTTGTGCCCTACCTCCGAAATCACAGGTACTATTATTATTTAAGTAGATTTCTTAGTTAATTCATAGCCTGTTAAAAACAAATTGTATTCCTTTATTGTCATTATTTGAGCTACCACAAAATAACATTATTTTTATCTTAAATTATAATGATTTTAAGAAACCCATTTCTCTTATGGTGCTTTTTTGTTTCCTATCATTGTTTTAGGTTAAGTGTGCACACTTATGAATAACTTAATGTGATGATTTAAATTATACAGCTCGGTTAAGGCGGTTCTCCTTCTCCCTAGTGCACACAATGCCCCTAGTTATCGAGCCTGTGTCCAGCTGCTTAGCAGTCTCAGTGGCTATCAGTACACGCGGAGAGCCTGGAAAAAAGAAGCCTTTGACCTCTTCATGGATCCCAGTTTCTTTCAGATGGATGCCTCTTGTGTTAATCAGTAAGTCATCGTCTTGCTTTCATTCAACATAATCAGCTCATAAAGTCTGTTGAAATCCACCTACTGTCCTGCCAAGTAGAATACTGTTTTTTAACAATAGTGACAAAATCTTAATTACATAGCATAACTCTTGTCTTTTTCAGTTGGAGAGCAATTATGGACAATCTGATGACACATGATAAGACAACATTTAGAGACTTGATGAGTGAGTATTATGGATGACAACCTAAGCAGTGTCTTTTCTGTACATGATCCATTTTTATTATTTACTTTGCTCTTATCTAGGAATTGCTAAATTAACTCTTTGTCAAGTTATACTTAGTATCCTATAGGAATATAATGTTAGAACTTCAAGAGGACAACATAGAGCTAAATAATAAGTAAACCTATTTGGCCATGTGTCTCTAAATTGTTTACTCAGCATACAGCATAGGACCTGGCACACAGTAAGCACTCAATAAGTAAGTTGAAGGAATGAAAGACTGACAGGAGGGGAGGCAGAGAGAGGAAAGCAGTGGGAGCCAAACTGGGGGCAAGTCACACTCTGTTTCTCTCTTCTGGAGGAAGAAAGAAAAGAGCCAAAACGATCAGAATCACTCTCCACCCACATTCTACTCTATCTTGATTGGTTTTATATATTAGAGCCCCTTGTAGTTTTTAATCTGAAAATAAGGGGTTTCTTTTTACTTCTTTTTTTTTTTTTTAAGTTTGGAAGTTACTAAACTAATAAACAGCAGTGAAGTTGGATGAGTCTGTGTGATTCCATGTAAGTTCTTTACCATAAGCTGCAGTGTCCCCATCTGGGAAAGAAAGGGGAAGCATATTCTCTCTTCTCTAATCTTCAGAGGGTTGTTTTCAGATTCAGATTCATTTATTCAACAAATATTTATTAAAAGACAAAAATGGGCCAGGCATTATACTAACCTTAGTCAAATAAATAAGGTCATTTCAGGCAGTAAGAAGTTGTGAAGGAAATAGGGCAATGTGATAGATTTTAAATAACAGCTAAAGAGCTCATATTTGAGTTGAAATTAAAGAAGTCAATCATGAGAAGGCCTAGGAACAGAATATTTCAGGCATAGGGAACAAAAATTATAAAGGTCTTGGGCGGGGAACAGGCTTGTTAAATTCAAGGAAAAACAAGCAAGCGAGTATGGCTGCAGAAGAGTGGGCAGGGGGTGAGTGACAAGACAGGAAGGAGAGTTCGGTAGTCCAGGCCAGAAATTTTTAAACCAATGAGGAGGATTTAGGCAGATGGCATAAAATATTCAAGGGTTTTATAAAATGGCATTCTTAGTGATTGTACCTTCAGAAACTTACAGTCCTAAATTTTCCTGTCTCTCCTCATCTCAGTTACTACTCCTTGGTCTTGTATGTGCTGGATCTATTTGTCAGTCCTGCCCCAGAGAGGAGCCTGGCGTCCTCTACCTTAGCTTCCTGTCACTTTTGGCTGTCATAGGGGAGCTAACCATTTTTAAAAACAAATAACAGAACTATCTGGGTGACTGTATCACAACCTCTCTCTTGCTTTCTTTTTTCAGCTCGTGTAGCTGTAGCTCAAAGCAGTTCACTTAATCTCTTTGCAAACCGTGATGTGGAGCTAGAGCAGAGAGCCATGCTTCTCAAAAGATTAGCATTTGCTATTTTTAGCAGTGAAATTGACCAGTACCAGAAATATCTGCCAGATATACAAGGTAAATAGTGAAAAACTGTTTTCTCTATCTTCCAATCTACAGGTTTTGTTGATCCTTAGAAAATACTTTCTCTAAGTTGTAAGTTGGGATGAAATGTACCAAGTGTAGGTAGATGGAGACTGTTGTAAAATTAGAAATTTGTTCTGAAACAAAAAAAAAAAATACCATCACTAGTATGTAAAAACAACCAAACCCTGAGTTTGTAGAACTTTCCTAAATATGGTCTCTTTTATTATTTGGTTCAAATTTCCTAGGAATTAATGTTTGAGGATGAGGTATGAGACTGTTGCTGCAGGTAGGCATGTTGGCAGTTTTTTTTATTGTGGATAAGGGGGTCACATACCTTTAAAGAGAGGACCAAAATATAGGCAGAGCCAGGAAATTTTGACTAGAAGTAACATTTCAAGGTCTGTAGTCTGGGGCCAGGGAATGAGTGTGTATAAGGCTTTGATAAACCTTCATGAAGGTTATCAATGCACTCGCTCATCATCCATCATCACCCTGTGCCACCAGAGCTCCAGGAGGGGGAGGAAGTTGCCCCAGGGCAAAATTGATGGCTGCTCAAGTCCTCCTGCTGGAGCAGCTGCCAGCCTCAGCAGTCACCTAGGTGGCTGGGCTGGGAATGACAGTTGTCCTCTCGAGTGAGATTTCTCTCTCAGAAGATAAATGGCTCCTTCTTTCCTGACCCCTTGTATATAATGTCATATACACAGCATGCACACTGTTTGTGCTGTGATTTCTAACGTTGACTACATCAGTGCTACTCAGTGTGTCCCATGGGCCAGTACCAGTGTTATTCCATTCAAGATAAATACGGAAATTTAGAGTAAGCATTTTAAACATCCTAACAATTTGACAGCATCTATTGAATCTAATAAGAAAAATAGCATTTGTATTTTATATCTCTTTGATTTTTCAAATAATTCATTTTATATTTTACAAAAGTATCAATCTGCAACAGAATTGGAAACATTTTAAAAAGTTGGTTCTTCACCACAGAGAGTTTGAGAAATACTAGACTAGATTATATAGAAAAGTTTTTCATTACAGTGATTCTAATTATTTAAATATTGAAAATATACTGCATTTCTTTCAGAGAGATTGGTTGAGAGTCTCCGTTTGCCCCAGGTGCCAACTCTTCACTCTCAAGTGTTCCTGTTTTTCAGAGTGTTGCTTTTAAGAATGTCTCCACAACATCTTACCTCACTCTGGCCAACCATGATTACAGAACTTGTGAGTTAATTTTAATTCAGTCAAGTTCTACATAAATTACAACACAATGTGATTAGTGTCAACATGCTTACTGGATAAAAACTAATCTAGGAAGAGAATTGAACTCCAGTTAAGCCTTTTCCTGACAATTTTTAGTTGAAAATTAGTAAAACAAGTCAAATTTCAGCTCCATACAAGTTAAACTTCTAAGTATGCAACAGTACTAGTATTAGCTCTTTGTGAATCATTGCTTTGTCTGATCTAGATTAACTCTGTCTCTGCTACACCATATTTTAAACTTTGTCATGGCTGCCAGGCCAGGTTCACCCTTGTAGGAGTACCTCTGGAGTGATGAGAGATGGCAGAGTTGTATTTAAATGGACTGACATGAGACATGTATTCACTCTTGAAGTGCAGCCCTTATCCTAGTTAAGCTTGTTTCAGAGACTTTCACAAAGATTTTGTAAACTTCCAAACAATAAAACCTTTCCAAGTCCCACTACACTAATCCATTCCCCTCCCCAAACCATACAGCCACCCACATCTGACTGATTTGGGGTGTTGGAGAAAGGGAGATGAATAATGAAAGGAAAAAGAATCTACAAACTTGAAAACCCAGCATTATTTCCCCACAAAATAACTGGCTTTAATATTTTTCCTTTTTTAATAACTGTTAACTCTGTTCCATAGGCACCTAAAAGCATGCCTTCATCTCAACTCTGCCAAATGATTAGCAAGGCTCTGTGCTAAACTTATAGTTTTATTTTCAGAAACTAAGTATAAAGATCCTGAAGTTGTATCCTAAAATTTGTTTTTAGGTTAATGAAATGTAGCCTAAAGATAACTTGAAAGGATTAAATATCTAATTTGAAAAAACATTTAACATTTATTCCATGGTCTTCAGGTACAGGTATTTTTACTGATGGAGCAGGAACTCACTGCTGATGAAGATATTTCACGGTAATATGTAATTCATTTCAATATATTCTTGACAATGTTTAGTATCTTAAAATCATCCAGAATGTCACTTTATAGAGACTGTGGTACCTAAACACTTGATGTATTTAGTCTGTCATGATCTAACTGATCATATTTGGATATATTTTTACTTATCCCTTAAGCATTGTAGACTACATGGGGTATGTGACTCAGCAGCTCTTAAGTCCAGAGTAAGAGACCTAATTAAACCACATGATGGATGCTGACAGCTGATATGCAGGATGCTGTGAGGCCACGCAGCAGTGACCCCCTCCTAGGATTAAACCGTCCGTCAGGACTCATGGCCTCTAGATACAAATTTCATTTAAAGCAATACAGTATTATTTCAGTTACCTTGGCCTTTTTGGTTTGGGTAGATCAGGTTTGGCCCTGAAACATGCAGCAAAACCTATTATGGGAGGTAACCTGTAATTAAGGTATCCATATGTCCAGATCTTCCAGAATGATTTCAGCTTAATATACTATAAATTTATCCTTTTTAGTAGAGACAGTATTGTATAATTTTATTTATATAGGAATTTTTGTACAAATAAGTTTGTAAATTGAAAAGTTCCTTTAAGACCATGTGTCTTGAAAATAATTCTTTTGCAGTGCTAAGTTTATGAAAGAGTCCCATGTATTAATAATTGTGTTTTTTATTTAGAAAGTTCTCCGCTCCCCCATCTTTGCAGGAGGGCACTGAGTAGTAGAGAGGTCTCTTGGTTTTACAGCTTGGATTTTTCTATTTCTTGAGTGTAACACAAGTTATTTTGTACTGTTTTTATATCCATAAGATTTAAAGAACAAAAGATAATTCTTTGAGAACAGCAAAATAACATTGTAGTAATTAGTGGTATGCTTTTCAAAATGATTATGAAAAATATTAGTTGGCACTTTGAGATGTTCCAGGAATTACCTGTTAGTAAACAGGTACAGGTACAGCTGCTGACAGCGCTGTCTCCTTCTTACAGGACTTCAGGCCCCTCTGTGGCTGGTCTGGAGACAACCTACACAGGAGGTAATGGCTTTTCTACTTCCTATAACAGCCAGCGGTGGTTAAACCTCTATCTCTCTGCTTGCAAATTTTTGGATTTGGCTCTGGCATTGCCCTCCGAAAATCTTCCTCAGTTTCAGATGTAAGTAAAAGCAAGGATACTAAATGGATATTTTTGAAAATGTGTTTGCGTTGGTCAATGATATCTGAGACTAAGTTAAAAGGTTTTTTGTGTAAGTTGAAATATTCATATTTTTTCTTAAAATGTAATTCTTTTGGCAGGGGTGGGGGAAACGAGTTATTGGAAATAATAATATTGGAAATAAGTAGTTGCTGTGGATATATTAAAATTAACAGACCATTCAGTCAAGAAATTGAGTACCCATGAGATGTGAGGCAGTGGGGTATGTGACTCTGCAGCTTCAAGTCCAGTGTAAGAGACATAGTTGACCACATGATGGATGCTGACAGCTGATGTGCAGGATGCTGTGAGGCCACGCAGCAGTGACCCCTCCTAGCTTTGAGGGTCAGAGCAGGCCATGAGGTCAGTTTTATACTGAGGTGGTAAAGAGGGAGGGTTGGGAGAGGTGCCTGTGTGAAGACTTAGAGGTTGGAGTGAACTTAGTACATTCTAACCTAAGGACAGTGGGAAGCCATCGAAGCATTTTAAGGAATGAAGTGCTGTTCTCAGCCTTGAATTTTAGAAATTTCACTTTGGCTGTATAGTTCAAAGGACTAGAGATGGGCAGGACTGGAATCAAGGCTGCTTTATTTCAGATGGCAGTGAACTGGAGATGGAAGAGGGAAATGGAATGAAAATTAAATACTCTGTCAATTCTCACAATGCCTTGTGCATAAGTGATCAAAAATAATTATGGCTTTTCATATTTAAAATTTTTAAATAGACAAACTATATAAAATTTGATAACTTATCCACATGATGAGATGTTTGTATATATATATATGTTTTATATTGTTATTATTCTGGAAGGATGTTATCAGAATCTTTGAACATGTTTAAATCTCCAAAAATTACTGTTTCACAAGCTTACTTTTCATTAAATTTAATGGTAAGAACTACAAATCATTTTTAGATTAATTTCCTTATTTACTTATTCATTCATTTATTGCATTTGAAAACCATGGATGTGTTTTACTTCATGAATTTCAGTGGTTGGTTATCTGTTAAACTGACGTTACTCCTGAAGAAATTCAGAAAAGGATACTAAGTAGAGTTGTAGGAAAGTGGCCAAAATTAACGAGGGTGCTTATCTTCACAAAGATGATAGAAACTATACTCTTCCATGTTTGAGGCGGCAGAACATCAGTAATATGAAAATGCTTGCTCATGGTATTGACTTGTTAGCTTCCATGAGAACCAAAATGACTTTATCATCTTTACTAGTCAAGATATAGTTACTAGAACGGGATGAAATATGCTATAATAGTTACTAGGTTTTTAAAAACTACTATGTCCTCTTTAAAAAATCTATCAAGTAGCAGCCAATAACATGGGGAATTTAATAATCTTGAAAGAGTAGTATTTTTCTAAGCATATGTATTTCAGAAGTTCAAAATATTTGACAATTTAACTACATACAAATTTAAGTCTGTATAATGAAAAAATACCATGTTTAAAAGCCAGCAATGAGTTGGGAAGAAATAATTGCAGTGTAGAAGTATATGACAAAAATCTAACTTAATATGTAAAAATCGATAACCCAATAGAAAAATGGGCCAATTCATAGGAAAGGAATGGCTCCTCAACACAGGAAAAGGTGCTCAGACATATTTATGAAATTCCAATTATAATTATAAAGTGCCATCAGAATGGTAAAGATGTAAATGTGTATTTCCTTTTACCCTTAACAGCAGCGTTCTTCTTATTGGAAGTAGATACTGGTATCGTACAGTTGTTCTCCAAAGAGGTTATATTTACCAAAATTCAAAATATACATTCTCTTTGAGCCAGTACTTGTTATATCCAAGGATTTATTCGACCACTGCATTCTCAGATGTGCACAAAAATCAGCATTACATAGGCATATCCATTATGGCACTATTTGTAATACCAAGAAATTGGACATTCTAGGAGACTGGTTAAATCAGTACCTTCCAACACCAGAGCACTACATAGCTGTTAAAAAGGATAGAGTTTTATATGATATAGAATTAAAACAAGTAGCAGTCAGGTTTGTTTTAAAGAGGGGGGTTGTGTGAATATGTGGTTTTATGCATAAACCCAGGATAGATATATAAGACTGGTGTATTGATCGATCCTATGGTGGGAGGGAGACGCCCTTTCTTTGGTATGCCCTTTTACACTGTTTGAGTTTTCTTCACAGTCAGGTATTAATTTTACTTATTAAAGACAAAAATTAAAATTAAAATACAAAGGGAGGTATGAAAGAAGTACTACTTAACTTTGTATTTGTTCTATGTCCCCTTACTGGGTAGTTAGGGAACATTTGGACAAGTTATGGTGATTTTGTCTGTTGAAGATGGAAACATTTGAGTACTTGCTTTGTGCTCATGAAAAAGTGATGAGCATTTTACAAATTTACATATTCATTTACTGATTACAATCCTATGAGGTAGTTAACAGCATATTTATTGTTAAAGAAAAGGCTCAGATTAAGAAACATGCCCAAGGTGACGGTTACAAGTGGCACAGCTGGTATTTGAACCCGTGTTAGTGGCAGGGATTTGATCTATATTTATGTGGTCTGGTGTTAACCCTCTGTCGGGCACAACAGATCTCACAGATTCACTGCACACAAAGGTGCCACTATGAAATACATCATTACTGTACTAAGTCACAAACACGACTGGCGATAGGTTAGGGTAGAGGGGGAAGATATGGAAGAGATGAGTCACGATACTTAACTGTTCGATATTTGAAAATTTGTGTGCAATGAATCTGTGAGATCAGTTGTGCCCAATGGAGGGTTAAATGGCATAAAGTCTTACTAACGTGGATGGATGTCATGCTCCTATACATAGGTACCGATGGGCCTTTATTCCGGAAGCCTCAGATGATTCTGGTTTGGAAGTCAGAAGGCAGGGCATACATCAACGAGAATTTAAGCCTTACGTAGTACGACTAGCAAAACTTCTTCGAAAAAGGGCAAAGGTATTGCATTTTCTTCTTTTAGATTTGTTTTTAAGCGTTAGTAGATAAAATTTGTAATATATATATATATATATATATATATATATATATATATATATATATAAAATGTCTTATGTACTTTATATATTTCAGTATGCATCAGGTTAATTAAGAGATCTTTGCCCAAAAAATAGTTCAGTTGGCCCTTGAACAGCACGAGGGTTAGGGGCACTGACCCCCGCACAGTGGAAAATCTGTATATAATTTTTAACTCTCCAAAACTTAATAGCCTACTGTTGAGTGATAACATATTTGATTAACACATTATTTTGTATGTTACATGTATTATTCTCAATAAAGTAAGTTAGCAAAAAGAAAATGTTAAGAAAATCGTAATATTTAAAGTATTATTGAAAAAAATCTGTCTATACATAGGCCCAAGCAATTCAGATCTGTTGTTCAAGGATCTGTAGTGAATGTGGCAGGCTCATCAATGGGCCTTTGTTACAAATCTTTTTTCTTTTGCTTTTAAAAACTTTCAAAAATAAATTGTACAATTTGGGGATAATCCAGGTTGTCCTTTGAGTCCTAGTTTTCAGTATGTGCTTTGAGTGCTCAGAAATTTTCCAGTTTTCTGGGGCCCCAGGCAGCAAACCACATTCCACAAACTACAGAAAATGGAATGGAGGTGAGTGATTCAAAAGGAGATTGTACTTGAAGGATATGAGGAACTTAATTATTTCTTTATGGGCTAAGTAAAAGGACAGAGACGAAGATGAAAGTTGAGTCCAGAGTTTAGGATAGGACTTGGGTACTTTCACTTTGGTATCACAGGGCTTAAAAAAATAATCATGACAAATCCAGAAACAAAGAGATTATATGACCCCAGGCACATGTACTTTCCATCCTCCCTGCATCTCATTAGTAATGAGCATTTTTATAAGGCTCCTCTTATCTAAGGGATAAACATGACAGTCTTTTGCCCAAAACTTGTCCCACAGAATGAGAAAAGTTTCGATTAGAAAGCATTTCCCCATCCAAGCACTTTAAACAAGGTCTTCATGGCCAAGCATACTCTGCATGGAACAAAGGCTGTGAGTTCTCCTCTTTCCTTCCACAGGACAAGGAGGAGGACTTTAAGACAGTGATTTTGGAGGGATTGGAGATGGCCAAGCATCAGGTGAGGGTGGCTTTTTGATGCTTGTGATATGGCAGCAGATGTTGCCACATTCGGACTAAATATTGAGGCACAAATCCAGTCTGAATTTCAACAAGTACAAGAGAGGTAAAAAGGAAGGAAGTCTTTCTTCAAGTGTAGATTGGTGAAGTGAAAGGAGAAAACGTTTGTATAGAAACATGTTTAACTTTTAAATTTTATTTACTATGGGGGAGTTGGTGTAGTCCTGATTAAGAGCAGAACACTAAAGTCACTTTTCTTGGTCAAAAGGTTAGTACAAGTCCCTCTCTCTTAAAGGTACATCTGGACAGGAATATAAGCAGAAGGTTAACCTTAGTTCTCTTACATTGGAAAATGTCTGTGTAGAGGGTTCAAATATATTATTCACTTTACTTCAGGATAATATTGTATACACTTTAATTACTAATGAATTGCTGTTTGATTTAGGGAACTAAAGGTGGAATAGTCAGCCAATTAATGGTAGTCAGTGATGTGAAAGTCTGTCCCAGGACTGTCATTAAACCCAGTGTTATAGTTAAGAGAAAGGAAGATGGTTTCCTATATCCTATAATTTAGATTGGAGGTTAAATAACTGCTAAGAAATTAACGAAGTGATGTCTTGGGGGTAAGGGAAACTGGCCATAAAGAACTGGATGATCTTTTCTTGTTTACTCCTGGAGTCTTCTGTTTTAACTTGAATATACTTTCGTTTCTCAGGATTTTATTTTTAAGTAAGCAAACAAATCTGTGAGCACACACAAGAAAATAAACTGGATTTTGCATCTTTTCACTAGTAGGAAACTAGTGATATTAAAACATTAGGTAAACGATGAAAGTTTCTCAACATTTGATCTTAGAAAGCAAACTCCATTTGTTAACCAATATGACAGATTATAATTCTGCTTAAGTTCCACTTGATTACTTCTCCTTTTTCTATCCAGTTTATTGTTTGCTTTAATTATCTCTACTCAGTGTTTTCAGATCTATAATTCTACCGAAGTTCAAACATTTTAAGTTCTTATAACTTTCTAGATAGACTAATGTCTACAACTGTGTATAATTTAATTGGCTTTTCAAACTAGCCACTTAGTACACAGATTATTTTACTTGTGTTTATATTTAGTTGACAGACTTTTCACATACATTCTCATTTGACTTCTCTGCTGCAAGATAGATTGTATTTCCCCACTTTATAAGTGAGGAACCTTTCTGTGTCTTGCCTGAGGATGCTCCACAGTTTAAGTAAATGGCAGAACCAGGAACTACCCAGTTATTTTGACTCTAAGTCCAGCATTCCTCCCCACGTTGTTTAGCACAACAAAGAAAGAGTCCGCTGAGGGTTTCTTTCCTTTCTCTGTGCTAACAGTAATTATTTACTTTGGGTCCTGCCACCACCTTGTGGCAATTTTAAACCATTTGGCTAATTTACAAATGGTGAAATGTTTAAGACCCTTCATCCCTTCCTAGCCTTCTTCTATAGTTGTTTTGTGACCTAGTCCTTGGTTAGATAGTGGGAGTCCAGAAATCTGGGAGCTTTTTGAGTATATGCAAAGCACACCATAAACTTCTAATATTTGACTCTCCCTATCCAAAATCAATTCTGCTAAGCTTCCTTGTGCATTCTAGTTAGAAAATGTTACTACAGTGTTAGACCCCTCTATATACACTTAATAATTGGCACCAAAAGGCATCAGTTAAAAGCAAGAATTTTAATCAATTCTGGAATGAAGACTTAGTCGTCATTTGTATTTCTTAGCTGTGTTTGCTTTTGTTTATACCCTGAGTATTCTCGTGTACTACATCGTTTGTTAATAACAATTCCCTTTTTGTTTTCTGCAGAAAAATCCAGAGGAAGACAACTCAGGGAGGACGCTGGGCTGGGAGCCGGGGCACTTGCTGCTCACCACCTGCACTGTGCGCAGCATTGAGCAGCTTCTGCCGTTCTTCAATGTGCTCAGCCAGGTCTTCAACAGCAAAGTCACCAGCCGCTGCGCAGGACACTCAGGGAGCCCCATCCTCTACTCCAACACCTTCCCTACCAAGGACATGAAACTGGAAAACAACAAGCCATTTTCCAGCAAAGCCAGGCAAAGAATAGAAGAGATGGTAGAAAAAGATTTTCTGGAAGGAGTGATAAAAACTTGAGCATAGAAGATCCCAATTAGTTTAAATGTAAATGTAATTATTTAAAACAAACATTGCTCTGAGTTGTATAATTTTTTTTTGTATGTAACAAAACACATTTCAGGTTGTATTTAATTATTTGTAAATATTTAAAAAAAGAGCATATGTCTGAATGTGGTCTGAATCACGTTGAAATATTGTTGGCTCATATTGATTATGGCGCCTGAGAGATATATATATAGTCCATTGTTCTATTGTTCTGAGTTGTTTAAACCTCCAAAATACACACTGCACATTTTTTTCTATTGGTTTCGGGCTTCATTTACTTTAGATTGGTTGGGGAGATTTTTCTTTCTATTATTATATTCTAGTGTCAGAATGGTGTCACTTCTCTGTCAGAGGCTTGGTAATATAATTAATTTTCTCCCACATACCTTTACTGAAAGGAGTAAATAACTGAAGCCTGGGCCATGCATCCTTTTCATGTAGCACGAGCATCTCGCCCTCACTACAGAGGTGTACAGCCTCCATATTCACACCTCTGAGTTCCAGGTGATGGTAACTGATGAGGTAAGTCATTTAAGAATCATTCTGAAGACTCTGCTGTAGAAAAGTTGGTTGTATAAAGTCTTCTCTACCCTCCCCATTTGTATCAATGGTGAATACTGCAAAACAACATCCTGGTTAGGTAACGGCAATGGAAAAGACATCCCAAGGTGTTGGTAATAAATAAGATTTAATCATGAATTTTTCCCAGTATATATTATAAAGTTAATGACTGAATCATAAGTAAGTTTCAATGTTTTACATTAGTGAAACTGAAACTAGAAACAATTTAACAAGGACTAGCTGTTTCTAAAGAATTATTCTGGTAGTGTTTAAGAAAAACAATCAGATCTAGAAATAATCCAGGAAGATGCACAGTAAACATTATGATTAAAATGTATTTGGATCTGTCACAATAATGGCAGTACTATTATTTTGTAAAAACTTTAAAAATCCAGTTTCTCAAGAATATAGAAATTGTCTTCAGAAACCTGGTTGGGGACTTTCTCCAACTCCTCCAGCCAGCTGAAACACTGCCAAGCTCACTTCACGTGCAAGGCTATCCGCATTTTCCTGCAAATTACATTAAAGGAGGGTAGGTGAGAACGCCACGTCTACTAGGTTACCTGCAACTCTGAGGGAGGGGGCTTCCTGATTTTGTTTCACTAATATATTTAAATGAGAATTTTTTTTTTTAATCTTTCAGTAACAAATTCCAAGACACTTAAATTCTTACAAATCAGGTAAGTTCTTGGTTAATCAATGAGGTTATAAAATTAGTTACCATTCCAAAGCTGAATACATTCAATAAACTACTCCTTCAAGCCACAAGACTACAGTTAGCCTGAGCGTAAGTAACACTAAGGCCCCACATGTCCTCTCCTCGCCTGCCCTAGGTACTTACTCACTGTATTCCAGGAGGGCCTAAGCTACTGAAAACTTCTCCTTCTGAGTCCCTGTGTGACCCACTTTACTTTTATCAAGGGTTTAAGGTGACAGAAAAGAGTATGTGAAGAGGGCAAATTATAGAACTCCAGCCCACAGCCTTAACCCTCTCAGGAAAACAGCAGAGGCACAGAGCAAGGCTGTCATTTCAAGGAAATATTTTGAAAAACAAATCGAGAGTCCAGAGACAAAGATAAATTTAAAGCAGCATGGACGACAGTACCAGTTCATTTAGAAATGGACCTTAAAGCTGGTTATTTTCATAAAGCAACAGGATTATATTTTTACAGGAGAAGAAAAGGATAATCTACTTCAGGCTGTATAAGCTTAATGTGTCAAACTAAGTATATATTAGTTATTCCTGGCACAATTAAAAATATGACACTTTTAGGAAGTCTAGAATAAAGCAAAAGAAAAATATTTGGGTAAATAAACTAAGTGGGTCTAATTTTGTTCAACTATGTGACTACCACTGAAGCAAATAATTGTGTAGTCTTATTATGAACCTAAAAGGTTTCATAAACAAATCTCAAAGACATTAAATCCTTAATTATCACAGTGAGATTCCAGCTCCATGAAAAGTTTTCGTTTCTATTGCCACCCCCCTATTACCTATGTTATTGGATTCTCATTGCACATTTTTTCAACACACTGTCCCTTACCTGTGAGTCAGCTTCTGCATATACTCGGACTACATCTTCTGTGCCAGAGGGCCGGACGAAAGCTCGGGAACGCTTGTACTTCTTCACCAGGTCATTGATCGCCTCCTGTAGTCCTGGGGGTGTAACTGCTCGCCTTTCAGCATCAGTGGTGCTAATAAGTTGCCTGTCTGCAACCTGTGCACAAGCATTTCATTTTTATTACTATACATTACACTCCCTTTTATGGCCATTTCATTTAAACAGTAATAGAGTCACACTTCAGCTTATTGTACCACAAAGTACAATAGATACTAAAGCACCAGATTAAGCACACAATGAAACTGCGTTAAAATTTTATGTGCCAAAATCAGGGTTATTAGTTTCAACATATTTATACAGTTTCTCTGTTTCTTCAGTCTATAAAGAATTACCGTTAGCAAAAAGAGAGAACATTTCCACAGACGGTCTTCTAAAATAGAGTTACCACTAAAATAATGGCCAGTAAATACTGTATGACTTAAGTCATCGATCAAATATTCTTAGGTTTTTAAAAAAAGAAAGAAAAAAGGTAAATGACAACCTATTATGTAAGAGGGTCATGACGAGAATCTCCTAAATATGCCCAAAACTAATCTGAACAATCAGCAGCCATTTCTGTAAACGCTGGCATTTATATCTTTCACAAGTCTGTTGGTTAATGTGTAAACTGGTATATATCACTACAGAAATCCATTAGCCATTTATATGAAATGCCTTTAAAAATTTTCTCTCTTTGAGCCCACAGATTCTACTCAGCATCTAGCCTCAGGAAGTACTCTGTAAACCAACAATAATGCAGAGGAAGTATTTTCACTTGAAATGATAGGTTATCCAAGATTTGCTTCAAAATATGGGGGATGTGGAGAATGTATAGGCCAACAGTTTAAATCTGTTGAATCTGGGGACCCAGGGGTTCATCATTATTTTGTTCTCTCTACATGTTTTAAAATTTCCATAATAAAAATTTTTTAAAAGTGATACATAAATCATTATTTATAAGTTTGGAAATCAAATACTTCTCAAACAATAGAATGGTTAAGAGCCATTCTGTGTATTTTCTCACATATTTAAAATTCAGTTAGGGGACATAAGGCATTATTTTCTATGTAAATGGATGTATGGAATGAAATATGACACTTGGGAAATACTTTAACATAGTGAGATTTGAGATAATAGGTTTTTAGTAATTTTCAGAAAATAATAATTTTGAAATCTCACTCCCACCTTAACTTTGAGTTGTCTGTTTGGAAGATCCGTGTAGAGAGCATCCCACTGTTGTACAGTCAAGCCCTTCAGAGCCAAGATTGCCTCAATCACCAGCATGTCAGAAATGGCATCGCCAGCTGCCTGCAAGATGGGGAGACACAATGGAGGAAACCACTCCAATACAAGCAAAGCCTGGAGGTGAGTGCTGTCTTACAAAACCAGTCTCAGTATCCTGTGCTTCCTCCTCCCCCCATGCAGCAGCAGCATTAACTGGTATGGATAGATATGAACATTAATGAGGAACAGAACTGAAACCAGCTCTTGAGAAACTTGCCGCTAATCTTTCTCCTTAGTTGTAAAATGAAATTAGACTGGGTAACTGAAGGTTCCAGCATTAACATCCTATGACTCAAATTTCTCTTTCGAACTAGATCCCTTCTGAAATAGTCTACCACAAAGATGAAGGCATCATACCAGGTAGTAGAAATAGGAAGCTTTGCTATAAGTCACACCTGAAGTTCTGCCACTTAGCTAAGCCTGTGTTACTTCATTTATAAAATGGGAATTACAATAATGCCTCTACCCGTGCTACTGCAGAGATTACACAATGAGGTATGTAAAGTGCCCAAATCGTGCAAGAGGCTCCAGTGTTTCTTCCACTGCTTTTTCCCTGTCCTATGCTTTGCTTGCTCTTCCATTGTCATACACTACACTCTCCTCCCAATGATCAGATCCACATGAGACAACCAGTTCCTTTTCCTGAATTTCCTTGAGGAGGTAGATTTAAAAAAATATGTTTAGCCACATATATATACTCAGTAGCTGACTCTGGTGAGTCTAGGTGGAAGCTACTCATCATATTTGAAAATTTTCATCATAAAATCCAGGGCAGTGGTTCTCAACCTTCCTAATGCCGCGACCCCTTAATACAGTTCCTCATGTTGTGGTGACCCCCAACCATAAAATGATTTTCATTGCTCCTCTATAACTGTAATTTTGCTACTGTTATGAATTGTAATTAAATATCTTTTTGTTTTCCGATGGTCTTAGGCGACCCCTGTGAAAGGGTCGTTCGACCCCCAAAGGGGTTGCAACCCACAGGCTGAGAACCGCTGATCTAGGGGAAGGGAAGCACATAAAGTGTTCTGTCGCTGACATTTCAGTGGAAATCTCAACTACACACACCACTATTGTGAGGAAGCCTCCAGGACTTCTCCACTTCAGTTTTCTATACAGCCCACCATTCTGTCCACCTTTTGTATGATGTAACAGTAAGCAAGAGCCCATCACCCATCAGTTCTGACCTGGTTAAACAAGTCTATCATGTTTTCAAGCATCTTGGCAGCTTTCTTTTTCTTATCTTCTAATTCTTTTGCTAGTTGTTTTATCTTCATTTCAGCCGCTTTACTAAACAGTACCTGCAACAAAAGTATACAAAATCACAAAGCGCTCTCCAAGTCCCAGTCGTAATTACTATCATCGGAGCTAAACCACTTTTGAGGGCCGGCGGAGTGGCTCAGCTGGTTAAGAGCTCTGCTTGGGAGCTGCAGCTCTGAGCAGCAGGGCTGTGGTTTAGATCCCACGTTGAGGGCCAGTGACACTCGCCCTCTACAGCTAAGATGATGAACAACAGCTTGACCTGGAGCTGGGCTGCTGTGAGTCGCCAGCTACGGCGTAGGCTGCAGCGGGCTGCCTTGAGCTATGTGAGTGGCTGGCAGCCAGCCAGTGTGAGTGGCCAGCAGCCGGTGCAGCCGGTGTGAGCTGCCGGGAGCTGCTGTGAGCGGCTGACCAATGACCGGCGACCAATTGCCTCACCCGGGAAGAGTGCAATGATAATACCAACATGGGCCAGTGAGGCGACGTCCTCCACAACTAGACTGAAAAACAGAAACAGCAATTTGTCTACCTGTCTGTTCCCCTTCCCCGATTCCCCAACGCTGTTCCCCTCCTCCCAATTCCCCAATAAAATCTTTAAAAATAAATAAATAAAATAAACCACCTTTGAAACTCTCAA
Source organism: Hipposideros armiger (assembly GCF_001890085.2). Lineage (NCBI taxonomy): Eukaryota > Metazoa > Chordata > Mammalia > Chiroptera > Hipposideridae > Hipposideros > Hipposideros armiger. The sequence goes on from NW_017731530.1 coordinate 432,834, forward strand.
TCAGGAGAAACTGAGGGGAAAAAATAATGGCAGCCTGAGAATGTATGAAATTAATATAAGATCAAAGCAGAACCCAAAAGTTCCTTTGTGAATTGTAAAACTACAAATTATCAGAATTTAAAAAGTTGATTAAAATTTAAAGAGTTAATTATAAAGAAAATACCGCCTTGGCAAAGATGATCGCATCGTGAGTTCATTATGTTTACCCCTGAGCAGCTAAATCGGCTGTGTGCAACCAGCTTATCTGTATCCACTTACTTTGAAGAACATAATTCATTGTAACTAGTTTTTATTTTATTTTATTTTTTTCCCCTAAAATCATGACTATAAGCTAGGATAAAGTATTGGGCTGTCGGAAAAGTCATGATGCATTTTTGCAATGAAAAACAGAAAAAAAACATCATGACTTTTCCAACAATCCAATAGAAGGAGGGTTCACCACATTTATCACCTTACAGCAAATAGTGCTGTGGGTATTTATTCTAATACACATCATGTTCCTCAAGATTCCTATCATTCTGAAATGCAGTGCCCATGATTTTAGTGCCTTCAAGAGGTGCCATACTGAGGAGCAGCAGCATTACCACGCTATGCTCTGCCACTTACCGAAACACGTTTGTTGGTAAACTACGGAGCAGACTGGTCACGTGTTTACTGGAACACAGCCCACCACCGGCAGTTGAGCAGTTACAACAGAGACCTTAGAGGCCCAGAGACTGAAATATTTACCACCTGCTGCGCTTTAAGTTGATTTACCAACCCCTGCATTAGATCTCTGAAGTTATATTTTTAATAATATTTTCTAAGAACTTAAATTTTTCTTTTACTTATATTAATAGACTCTAGAAGCCAGTGTTGAAATTGAGGGAAATGATTTGATGAAGATAAATTTTGTCAATGGCTTCAAATCCATTTATGAAATGAGGTGAAGTATAAAAACATTTAAAGAAAAATTCTGAACCTTAAGACTATACTAAAAACCACATAATATGCCTTAAAATGGTTTATTTTATACTTGAGTTTATATCTCAAAAAACTTTTTAAACATTCTTTCTGCTAAGAGAGCCATTACAATTTGTATATGCTTGTTTCTAATTACTTTAAACTCATTTCCAATGTTTATAACTTAATTCTCAAGCTTTCTAACACTTTTCAATTTACCACACCTAATGAACTTTCCTTTTACTACCTATGTATGGCCAGTTGAAGGAAAATATTGTAAATGATGTATAGAAAATCTGCTTGTAAAAAAAATTAAGAACTGCATATTTTTTATGAAATTATATTGTAAGAACAAATTACTATTATTTCTTCACAGTCAAGGAAAGATCATTACAATCTAAGAGAGAGCCAGTTTCACAACACATAATATATTACTTTAACTAAATAATCAAATTCGACCACCATCCCAGGAGATCATTTCAACAAAGTGGAATGTTACCTATTACTAGATATAGAACTCTCATCATAAAAAAGTGCCAACTAAAGTCAGCTGTAATTGGTTAAAGAGAACTTACTGTGCCATGCCCATTTGCTTCAAAATAAACTCCAATATCAAACTCTTGAGCCTTGTGGTGCAAATGTTTTACACCAGTTTTAGTACAATAGACAGGTACCTATAACATGTTTAAAGAAAGAACAGCAGTTATTCAATCAGCATGTATTTATTGTGTACCTTCTATCCCAGAGATCCAATAGGGAATAAAACCTCCTGGAGCTTAGTCTAAGGAGGAAGACAATTAAGCAATTAAATCCAAAGTGGTGTTAACTATGAAGAGAAAAGCACTTAGGAGCACAAAGACAAGAGAAAAGCCAAGTGAGAGAGATGAGGGTCCCCTACTAAATAATGAAATTGGGGGAGTGACATGATCTAACTTTTAGAAATCTCAGTTTAGCTACGGCATGGAGAATGGCCTACGAGTAGGGGTCTGAACGCTTTTACTATAAAGGGCCAGGTAATATTTTAGGCTTTGCAGGCCATATGGTCTCTGGTGCAATTGCTGTTTGTTAACCCCTGGCTTAGAAGGTTAAAAAAACGGGGTCCATTAGTTTTCTAGGACTAATCCCAGTAAGAAATTACGGTGGTTGGATTAGCAACAGTGGATAGTGAGTCTTGGATAGATCTGAGAAATGAAAATGCTTAAGAAAAAACAATGCAAAATGGAGATCAAGATCCAATAAGATTGGTATCTGATTGGATTCAGGAGACCTTAGGAATGGTCAGGGCTAAAAATATTTAATCCATAAGAGCATGGGTTGAGAAGTAACAGTTTCTAATGTATTTAGTTTCTTAAACAGGGCATCTTAGCTATAAGAAAAATTTTAAGTCAGAAAATAAGAATTAAAATACTAAAACAACAACCCAAGTACTGGAAATTCCCGTGAAAGGCAGCCAACTGGGCCCAAGATGGGAGTCCCTTGAGTGAATTTAATGTAACTATAATACTTAAATCAGGTCAAAAACTGCAGCCTCCAAATGTGTTTTATGGTGCCTACCCACTATTTCTTATAAATTTGGAATTAGCTGCCAAGACATTTAAGGGAAATTCATATGAGGATTCAGATTTTTCAGCTCCTCTTAAACAATCTGACTAAAGGTGACAGCAGCTGGCCTGGGTACACCCTGCCTAGTCCTATCGACCTACTATACTCATTCACTTCCCCTGTCCAGATCCTACAGGACTCTGCCATTCCTGCTTTAAAACAAATGGAAAAATGACATTAATAACTAGCAAAATGCAGGAATTTGGAAAGGAATACACAGAAGTTGGAAAATACTCCAGTAGCTAGTGAGAAAAAGTAAAGGCAAATGGCTATGAACCTCTAAGCTTAGAGCCAGCAGTGTGGTGCAGAGGATGGTCATCTGGTGGACATTGGGGAAATAATTAAAAACAAAATCTACCAACCCAGAAAACTTCTCCATAGAAGAATAAGAAAACAGTTTTATTATGGAATAAGCATTAAGCCAGATTTGTGATACACAGCACAAGCAATCTGCTAAGACTGCGAATACAGAAAAATCTCAGCCTTTTATGTAACTGAAGATAACTAGTGACAAAGATGCTCTCCTCGACCAAACTTTATTCAGGGTCCTCTGAGCCCAAACAGGTCTTGTCCTTGAACATGTCTCCAAAGAGCCCAATTTTAGCAAGAATCTTGCTTAAATCAGTGTAGCTAGAGTCCCCTACCCGCAGTATCTGATCCAAGTCCTCACTTGTACCATCCCTAGGTGGTATCGGATCACTCAGGCCTCCTTCAGCAAAATCCTGTTAGGCTGATTTAACCAGAATCCTCCCTGACCCCCACTGATTCCTCTTAGTAACTTTTCATCCACCAACTCCCTCCCCCCATATCTTGCTCCTTGGCTATAAACTCCCCTTTCCTGGTTATATTAGGAGTTGAGCCCAATTTCTCCCCACCCCCATCCTCCCCACTGCAAAACCCCAGGCACCAGTCCCTATACCTACTGAATAGGTCTAGTCCTCAAGTACAAAAACTACACAGCATCATTTGTCACAGTGTGTCCTAAATTTACCTGATAATTGGGGTGGCCATAGGTGTTAGCTAATTGCCTTTATCCAAAGGAATAATAAAACTTCCCAAATCTCTATGAGAATAGTTACAACTTGGAACCAACACCTAAGTTAAACTCTCAGGAGACTAGGAGATAGGGGCGCTCTCTTCCTTGATGTTTATACTTCAAAGAGCTAAACAATCCTAAACTGTGAAACAAGGTTATTTAGCCTTTAATAAGGTTTACATTCATTACAAAGGAGCAGAGAAAAAACTTACAAGTTTTGTAAAAGAAATGCTCTACAAAAGAGAAGGGAGAAGTCTCTTTCTGCATCAGGGACAGTTTAATTTTTGTCCTGTTTTTTATTTCTATTTACCCTCAAATGGACAAAATCTCAGCTTCACGCACCACAACCTATTCACTTTTCTGAGGGCATTATTTTCCTCACAGGAATATCTTACAATAGAATTTAATTATTAAGAAACTACCAGAAAATGAAAATAATTCAATACCTTCATAACTTCTTCAAGATACTGTGTTGAACTTCCATTTGCGTATGCAGTCTGTACAACACCAATATTCAGACTTTCTCCAATCTAGACAAAAACAATAATTACCTTGCATAAAAAATAAAGACACTTTACAAAAGCAAACAAGTTCTAAAGGATGAGAAAATTATCAACCAGTTCAACTGTACCTTAGTTTATTCAATAAATGACTGAAAATTTACATGTAGGCCAGAAAAAAAAACTAAAATACTTTTGAACATTTTTTAAAGTAATTCTACAAGGAATCCTTTATAAAGAAGTCTGTGGTTTCTTGATCTTTAGCTCTAGTTTTTTAATAACAGTATTTATTGAATTCTTGAAGTACACCTTTTCTAGATTACATATAAGAATTATTTCCCATTACAACCTATAAATCTAGCCTGAGAGTTCCAAGAGAGCAAAACAAAATCTCTCAGAGGATGAGATTTTCTATTTAGACTTGAGGCTTTAACGAGTTATGGTGGAGCCCTCATTATTAAAGTGTCAGTTATGAAGAAACCAAAACTTCATAAGCTTCAAATCATTAAACTTTGCCAGCGTAAGGAAGAAAGAGTAACTCTGGGTTCCAAAACCAGTGCCCCAATGTCGAAATGACTGAAATTACTATTTCTTTTTAAATTTTCTGGCCATAAATATAAGGAACTTTTCACAAATTGTGCCTTTGAGACATTCAACTGACAGCTATACAACTATGTCACCAGTAAGTCTTCTTGTTTTAAAGGGGAGTCAGTCACCCAGCCACACCTCCAACAGGAGCTCTTTAAGGAAACTGCTAATGAGTGTTGCTATCTTGTCACCATCTATGAGATGGAAGTGGCCATCTGCATCACGGTAGTAATAAACAATTCTGTCTGCATCTCCATCAAAGGAACAGCATCGTTCATTGGACTTCATTTCCATTCCTAGCACACAGAATAATTAAAAATGCATTTTAGTCTAAAAAATGGGAATAAAACTCAAAACTCATATAAAAAGTTTCGGGTTCTTCTCTTATACTAGTTACAAGAAAAAGATTTTTCACTAAAGTATGATCATAATTGGCCTTTTGTGTTACATGTAAACACGTCCACTATGATTTTTCAAGAGGTATTTAAAATTATCCTTCCAAATAAAAATCGATGTATTAATGTTTAAATAGTACACAGGCTTACTGGTAGTTTTCACAGGGTAAATTCTTTCACAGCTAACTGAAAAAGGAGCACTCAAAATCTACGCTGAATCTTGATACATTACTACAATAAAATTCCATTTTATAAGCCTGGTTTGGCAAGACGCATTCCCATAGTTTTTTGAAAGCTACAGGTATATCTGAATACAGTTTATCTAGTTCTATGATGTCCTTTACGTAGAAAAAATAATCAGCAATAGACGAGGTTATGTGCTTTGTTATAGGAGTGACTGTTATCTGTTCACACTATCAATAACAAGAAACACTGGTAATTAAGAGGAAGCAATTATAACCAGTGAGGAATAAATGGTTTGTGTAATTTGCATATAGTTATTGAAACCTCAGCAACTGTCACATCAAATTTATTTGAAAATCTGGCTGTTCCTTAGCCATGACAGCAGCTGACTGACAAATCCTACATGAGGCAACTAATAAGTGCAAGGCGTTTGTCTGGAATGGATATAAGGTTGACTTGGGGGCACAACATACTTCAGGAAAGCAAGGGCCTATGGCTCTGCTCATATTGCAGCCTCAGTGCCCATAGCAGGGGAGAGAGAGCTCAAGCTTTAGTGAATGGACAATTGAGGGACACATAACTGAATTCGCAAAGTAACAGTCAAGCATTCAATGGAAAGGAGCTTACACTGTTTGATTAAAGTGAAAATGTAAATACTGACTACAGTGAGGCAGAAAATGACATCAATGAGAACTGGATGACAGGATGTCTGTGGAGTTCTGAAGCATGCATGTCCCTCCTGCCTGAAGGGGGTGGCAGGTACTCCACTGCAGCTGACTAATGCCATGCGAGGACGGACACTTTCTAATTTTGGTAAAGAGAAGCCAGAGATTCCAATATTTAAGTGAAATAAAAGCATTTATAAACAGTGGCAACTAATGCAATCAAACTCATAAGACATACAACAGGCCAAACAAAACACATTTGCAAGGCCAGTCTGGCCCACAGGCTAACCATTTCAGATATATGATGCAGATAAATATAGAACATCTCGTACTACAACTACAATCTGAAGAACAGTGTTCCTCCTAACATGCTCACTGTGGAAAACACTGATTTTGCAGACAGTAATAATTCAGCAGCTGCATTCCCTTTCCATAATATCTAATTCAAATAAGATGAAAAATGCTACTTACTACTGTTATCCTTTAGATCAGTGATTCTCAAAGTGTGGTCCCCAGACCAGCACCATCAATAAAGCTTGGGCACTTGATAGACATGCAAATTCCTATCCTATACAAATCTTCCCCCAGACGTACAGAATTAGACACTATGAGGGTAGAGCCCACGACTCTGTGCACGGAGCGGCCCTCCAGGTGATTCTGATGCATGCTAACTTGGAGAACAACTGCTCTGGAATACCAATTTCTGACTTTGCTTTCCTCACCAGATTTCCCCCACGCTGTGAGGAGGCCTGTGACTTACAGGCCGAAAAGAGTCCACGTTCTGAATGGCAGTGGTGAGTGGGAAGATGCCCAGATGTCTAAAGTGGCAGAGCCAGGGCCAGCTGCATGACTTCACTCACTTGGCCACCTCTGTTTGTAAATGACATTGGTTTCAAAGCTCTAAAAACACAATTTTTACATACCGTGTGGAGGTTTCTGATGACTTTTCACAAAGTCAGCTCCACATAAATGATTGAGTTTCCCTTTGGTCCCATCATTAAACAGCTGAACTGTTAGCCCCTGGGAGAAGTGGTGTTCCATTTCTCTTAGCTTCAGGGCCCCTATGCCATTTGCACAATCAACCTTAAGAAATCGATATTCATCTCCACTGCAGAAAGCCTTAAAAGGGAAACACACAGGGAAGAAAAATGTAAAGTTCTAAAAGTAAAAGTGAAGTATAAAGTATGTATTCATATAGGTAAACATCTTCCATTACTTCAGTTAGCTTATCCATTTTAAACCAAGAAACAAAAGGGTACACACATTCAGATGAAAATTGTAAAACATCATTTAAAGTAAAATTAAAAAAATTTTTTTTTGGACACTTTGACACTGGAACTATTTCACTGACTGAATGACTTAGGGAAATGGAGCTTGTTAAACAAAAAATTTAATGTTCACGGCTGAGTGTTTTTAAAAGAAAGGGTTGATTAGGCCACTGCTAGCAAAAAAAAGAAACTGGTCTTAAGAGCATGGAGTCTAAACCACCTGCAGCATGGCTAGGTAGAAAAGATGTGTCCCAAAGTTTTGCAAGCATTTTTATACATCAAATAGTGTGGGGGGGAGGATGTAAGTCACTCTGAACACATTTACATTAGCTGGAGACGAAGGGGACGGCAGAAGGTGAAGCAGGCGGTTCTGGGATAGGAGCAGAGTCCAAGGAAGTGTTTGCTCCTTTGGATAGGTTGTGGGCGAGTCCGGAAAGTTTATGTGTAAATAAGAAGCAGAGGCTCCTGGGGTTCAAAGGTGCCTGGCTATACTCTTTTTAGAATAACAACAGAAACAGCCACTTAGAAATTAATGTGAAGTTCCAAAAGACATACACTGAATGTGAGCAGTCTTTTGCTGGCTGGGCCACAGCTATTAACAGGTTAACTGTTCTGTCTCTCTGTCTGGCCACTGTCATTTACCTTAGAACATCTCAGAATTTTTTTTTCTTGTCAAGCTTGATTAGAATTTAGCCTTAATTAAACAAGGTCCCTTAAAAATAATATTAAAATCTGTATTACATGACAGTCATTTACATGGGGAATGAGCAGTGCAACATCTATCATTCTCTTCATAGCATGTAACACCACTGGGCATGCTTGGCTCTTTTCTCCCTAATGTCTTACCCATCCTCACCCCAGAATATAAATTCTATGAGGGGGAAGGGTTTTGTTTTGATTAACTGTGCATGACAATTAACATACACTTAATTGTTGATCAAATGAATTATACCCCTCAAATCTCATCCCAGTGTAACAAGCCAATTTGTTTTAACAAGAAAATCTTTCTCAACCGTAGATACCTCAAGTATGATGCCAACAGCACCTACATTAACTCACCTAAGAGCAAATTATTCTGAATGAAATACTTATGGTAATCACAAGAACACGAAATGTTTGTTCCCCCAATGATCTCAGAATGTACTATGTGCCAAGTAAACACCAATAGTTAGGATACAAGGGCCAGGACTTGTGGAGCCCCGGAAAGAAAAAGAAGACATGCCGAATTTTTGGAAAAACAGAGGGGTGACAAACTATGTAATTAAGATAAATTGTTCAATTGATGTTATTTTATTCATTTGCTTAAACTCTAATCACATTCAAGAGATTTTTCACCTGTTTGGTAAGTTCCACAAAGGCCTTAGAGAGTTTCTGGTAGTAACCTTCTAGGGTCGCCTTTCCGTACCCACCATTGGTATTTCGACAGTACACCATGTAGTGCAGCTGGGGCGTTGTTAACAAGCCATAATCTGTCAGGGAAATACAAAAAGCAATTTACTCCCCCCTTTTTTTTTTTAAAGAAGAAAAAGTTTAAATGGATTCATATTGTAGGAATTTCAGGGTGACAAGACATCTCGGAAAACACAAAACACTAACTTTCAAACTATCTAGATGCACAAATTTCCATTGAAATCATTACAAATGCATGCCGCATTGTGATATTTTAATTTATCATAATATATATTTTAGTCTTTGTCCCCTTTCCTGGTACAGCTTTTAAACCCTTGAAACTTCCTAAGCAAATAGAGCAATAAGATGCCATTGTCAATGAGATGACTTTTGGAAAACCCCTAGGTAACCTGCTGATTGCCAGAGGAACCAATCACATGATTAGGGGGTTGGAACTTTCAGTTCTCCCCACCTCCCCAACATCTCCAGGGAGGAAGGCCGGAGGGGCTAGAGATTGAGTTCAATCACTTAACAGCCAATGATTTAATCAGTCATGCCTATGTAATGAAGCCTCCATAAAAACCTAAAAGGCCAAAAGGACAGTGTTCCTGGCTGGTGAACATGTAGAGATTTGGGGCGAGTGGTGTGCCCAGAGAGCACGGAAGCTCTGAGTCTCTTTCCACATACCTTGCCTTATGCATCTCTTCAATCTAACTGTTCCTGAGTTAAATCCTTAATAATAAACTGGTAATCTAGTAAGTAAAATGCTTCTCTGAGTTCTGTGAGCTGTTTTAGCAAATTAATCTAATTCAAGAATGGGGTCGTGGGAACGTCCAGCTTGGTCAGAAGCCTAGGTGATTGGGGTCTGAAGTGGATGAGGGGAGGGCAGTCCTGTGGGCCTGAGCGTTAACCTATAGGATCTGACGCTACCTCCAGGTAAATAGGGTCACAACTGACTTTGTCTGGTGGTATTTGAAAAAACACACAATGGACACAAACACAATTCTAAAAGAAATATGAACTACTACTGGTAGCAAAATACACTAACTTTCATTCACTATAGACAACTAATGAAAATAGAGCAATTCAGAAAAGTAGTAATTGAGTTCTATTTCCAGTAACATTGCAAACTACCTAACGGAGGTGAACCCTCCTGAAAACAACCACAAATGCTCGATAAAAGAAAACCATCTCTTTGTAAAAAGAACTGCAGTGCCAACAAGTTACAGAGGAATTAGGCCAAAATCTATGTGAAGAGAGGAAAGGGAAGCCAGTTTTGCTCTGGGGGCAGTCCTCAAAACTAGAAATTGAGCTATGGATTTCAGCGCAAAAACAGTCCATATTGGTCTAAGATGGGGAGCCCAGTAGAAGACCAGACCCTCAGGAAACTGAAGCCCCAAAGGACTTTTCTTCAGGTCATGAGTGAGTGAAAGTGAACAAGGAGCAAGTCCTCTCCCAAAAGAGCTGTACTGACAGAGCACAGCAGAGGGAAAAACCCATCCCTGAAGAGCTGTCACAAGCAGAGGACTCCCATGGATTTCCAGCCCAAATCATAACCACATGGGTCTAAAAGAACCTTGTCATCAAAGAACCATGTCATCAACCAGCCAGTTAGTGCCCCCAGCAGAAGCAGCAACACTACACTCTGCCAGAGAAAGTTACCTTCATCATAAACCTCAAAAATGTCCCACCAATATTTTCCAAGAAAAATAAACAGCTTACAGTCAAAAATCTAAACACACAAAAAAGGCACCATGAGCAAGAAACAAGAGAAAAAAATAGCAGAGATGGACCAGTAATCAATATGAATTCAATGACTAAATCTGTCAATGGTCTTCAAAGTCACATGAGAGTCTGGACTAGAGGCAAAAAGTCATTTTAAGTTCTTGAGCCCTGCAGCTGTACACAATGAAACTGGTATCTTATGAAGGCAACTGTGTACACAGTGGAACTGGTATCTTAATCTTATAGCAGAGGATATAAGGATTAGATGGGAGGAGGTGGAGGAACTCAAAAAACATAGGTAAGACCTTAGACTAGCTCAATGGAAGCGCCTAAGGAGGGGAAAAGGATATTCCCAAAGACATACTAAAGGATGAAACAAAAGGATTTTGTGAGCAGTATCAAAATTACCAAATAAACATTTACTAAATGTCTTTTATCCATAGTTGCTCAATAAAAAGCATCACCATCTATTCCACTGATCAACCCAGAAACCCAGAAGTGATTCCTCACAGCTTTATCCTAATCACACATCACAAAATTCATTGAATTCAATATTAATTTCAAAGTTTTCCATTTCTCTCACTATCACCACCCTTGCAATGAACTAATGTACAGTCTCTTAGCTGTACATTAAGAGTTTCCTTACTTACAACTTTCCTGTGTTTCTCTACACAATAGCCAGAGTGACTGGCTTAAAATGAAAATGTGATCATATCCTCATACATAAAAACCCTTCAATGGAGTCCCACTACATTTGGAGAAAAACCCAAGTCCTTACCATGACCTACAGGAATGACCTGGCCCCTGCTTATCTCACTAACCTAAAGTTATCTTCCACTAGCTTCCTCCATTCTCCGTATGCTGCAGCTCCATTAACCTTTCATTTCCTGAAGTACACTCAGCTGAAGACAGAACTATGAGACAGGTTAAAAAAACCCTCAAATTTTCTAAATGGAAACAGTAGAAAAGTGATGGTTCTAGAGACAGAATGAAAGTGCTGAAAAGATCAACTATTCTGGGAATGGTAGAAATACAGTTTGGGCAGAGTGAATCTGGGATAGGGACAGACCACCTGGTAGAGACATCACTCAAACCATCGCATTAAAAACTGCAGGCCGAGCCACTCAGTAGGTCATGGAATCTACTTAGTGAGACACACCAGCATTTCTGCATTTTTTTCTTCTTTTTCTTTTTTTTACTCTTTCTGACTCATCACTCGGGACAAGGGCTCTCTACTCCCTCTCTCCTCCTCCCCTCCCCCTCCCCCTCGCCCTCTCTCTCTCTCTCTCTCTCTCCCCCGCCCCCACCTTGCTGGGCCCCTTCTCTTCCCTGAGAATGTATTGCTAATAAACCCTGCTTGCATATTAATTAACTTGCTGACCTTTGAGTCTTCACTGCGTTGGTAAGAAGAACCAAGACTCCCATAACAGCTTCATGTGGGAAAGAACTCCGACATGAGCCGATATAGAATTTAAAGGGAAAGTAAGTTTATTTAGCAGAGAGTAAGAAGAGGCCATCCCACAGACAGAGTAGCAGTCTCTAATTGCTAGTGAAACGAGACCTTCTCCATCTGCTGGGTTAAGGTTTATATGTGTTTTCTTGTTTCTATAAGAAACTTCTTGGTATGGGAAAAGGAGGAAAGAACAATGGTAAGTTTATATTTAACTTCTATATGGTGCAAAAACAGGGGCAGGTTTATGTTTAACTTTTGTAGGGTATGTTGTGTCTGCTTGCTCATGGGGCCGTGAAAGAATTCACGAGTCACGTAGAAATATAGGAAGATTAAAGTAAGAGAAGGGTCGGCTGGGCAGAGTCTGCTGGAAACTACTGCAAACTGCTGCCCATTTCTGCATTTTTAAATGACACAGATGAATGCGTATCATGTAGTATGGGTACGTATTGTTCATGGAGACTTTTATTTCAGTTATACACACAAACACATCATGTTATAAAACGGGTTTCTTACTACGGGTTGTGAACGCAGTGGAAGGCTACTGGAGGAGTGTACATAAGAGGCATTCTCAAATGTTTGATGAATTAATAAATAAGTGAATAAAAGAAAATACATAGCTGGAGCTAGGCAGTGAAGATGATCATTCAGCCATCATGCAAAATGAGAGAAATGAGGAATGCCCATACTAAGAAATGGAAGAGAAGCCTGCAGAGAAGCAAGAGGGAGAAAGCTACCAAGACATTAAATGAAAAAAAATTTTAAATACAAACTCTGAAAGTTACTTTTAGGTCGCAGACGCCTTTGAGTATCCGACAAAAGTTATGAAGCCTCTCTCTAGAAACTCAGGGCACATACGGGTAACACTCGGCACTGTATCAGGAGGGCCACAGGGTCCCTGCAGCTTAACCAATCACTCCTCACAGTCCCTAGGCCCAGGTTAAGAATCCCCACTTTATAAAAGCCACTGGATTTGGCAATCAGAATTCAGATGAGTGTCAGGAGACAGTTCACTGGATGGATAAGGATGGAGACTGGCCTGCAGTAGGCTAAGTAACGACCAGAAGAGCAAAGAGAGAAGCAAGCCGGGTGCACTCTTAGAAGAGGCAAGATTAACTGTGAAGGAAGGGAAGACACAAGAGCTGGAAAGGAGGTGGAAAAGGTCAAGAGACGATATTTTTAAATGAGAAAAATCTGATAGTAGGAAAACTCATTTCCAAGCACAGTGGCACACCAATGTGAGAAGTGGATTCTAGCCTCCATTTTGTCGCATTTAATACTTCTTCATTTGAAAAAATAGGAAAAAACACCTGTCAAAACTTAAAATGATAACAGTAGGTCGGCCAAAGATATTTTCCATCACTATTTGACAGGTAACAGCTGATTCCACACATGATCAGCTATTAAGGGCTACCTGATATTGACAAAAGCTCTCCAGAATGAACATCTTCAAGTAACTTCAAGAGTTTTTATATCCAGAAATCCAGCCTTACTAAAGTAAATAATGTTGGCTAAGATCAGGTAAAACAAAATATGCACACCCAGAAATTTTTTTTTAATTTTTAAAATTTTAAACTCTAGTACTTTGAGTTCAATTTTTAAAAACTGTTTATCTGCATTTTCAAACTTTTCTAAAATAAACATTACTTTTGTAATTTCTAAAAAAAATTTTTTAAAGATTAATTTAATTTACAACTCAGGATAACTACTTACCATGGAATTGACCTCCTAAAACAGTGATGCCATCTACTGCAGACTGTGAAAGTTTCTCACTGCTAGGCCTAGGAGAAAAAAGGAAGAAAATAATACATCCCATCCTGAAACCAACAAAGTTACTAGTTCTGAAAGCAAATGCTGAAATTATATGCTACAAATTTCAGAATAAGTTCACTGTATTTGAACTGAAACCTGTCAAGTCTGAAAACTGAAAAAATAATTCGGGTAAAGTATAAAGATATTCCAGTAGTCTTTCACAATGTATTTCTTAGAAAGATTTTCACTTTGAAATGAATTTAGAAAATAGATATAAAGCAGCAGTTCTCAACCTTCCTAATGCCGTGACCCCTTAATACAGTTCCTCATGTTGTGGTGACCCCCCAACCATAAAATGATTTTCGTTGCTACTCTATAACTGTAAGTTTGCTACTGTTATGAATCGTCATGTAAATATCTTTTTGTTTTCCGATGGTCTTAGGCAACCCCTGTGAAAGGGTCGTTCGACCCCCAAAGGGGTCGCAACCCACAGGTTGAGAACCGCTGATATAAAGGATACACTAATTACACCATACTCAAATACCTTTCCAGCTCTGACAATAAGTACACATACACTGCCTCCAAACAGTAACACACACCGAAAGCACCGTGTGTGTAATGCAATACTGGGTATTAAACCACCATGGATATAGAACTTATTTTTCATTTAAAAAAGTCAAGACTAATTATCTATCAATCTGAAAATAAAGCAGATCATCATATAACTGCCTTGTAGAAAAAGGTGATCTACAGCATTTAAACGAGTGAATATGTAAAAGGCAAATGCATGTGGGATGGCTTTACTGAGAGAATTTGTCCGGAACATAAGTGTCTTGGCTACCTACACATACCAGTGATTATGGAGTCAGAGGTATTTGGAAGTGCCTCTGATAACACACTTAACGGTAAAATAACAGTCCAAAGCATTAGGGAACTGAGTAGAAATTTCCTTGAAAAGAATCTCTTCCTAAAACCAGATCTTATGCAAGTGAATGCTTCTGTTTCAAAGTACACTTTGAATCTAATATTTTACAAAAATATCTTTTTGTAAAGGAAGGCAAAATCTGCCAAAAATGACAGATATGTAGAAATAAATTGTTAATGTTTTATAGTTAACTCCAGCATGGGAAAATGATATAAGAATATGAACCAGGGCCGGCCAAGTGGCGCGTTGGTTAAGAGCTGGCTTGGGACGCCAGAGGGTTTGGATCCCACATATGAGGGCCAGTGACACTGCCCTCTGCAGCTAAGATGGTGAATGGCAGCTCAGCCTGGAGCTGGGCTGCCATGAGTTGATGGCGTAGACTGCAGCCTTTGTTGCAGTGGGTTGCCATGGGCTACCGTGTGTAGCCAGCAGCCAGCGTGAGCGGCCAGCAGCCGCCATGAGCGGCCGTCCAGAAGCCGGCGACGGATCTGCCTCGCCCAGGAAGAGTGCAATGATGGTGCCAACTTGGGCCAGTAAAGCAACGTCCTCCACAACTAGACTGAAGAACAAAATGACAGCAACTTGTCTGTTCCTCTTCTCCCAATTCCCCAATAAAAAATCTTAAAAAAAAAAAAAGAATATGAACCAACAATAACACAGATTACAAAATAAATCTCTAAAAAATAACGAGTTAAAATCACATGTTCTTACTCTATAGGGGAAAAAAGTAAAGCTACAGAAGTGAAGGGGTGGGAGACATTTGTTAAGTGCTCTCATGCCAGGAAATGCATATTTTGTATACATTATTTCATGTAAGCCTCACAAAAACCGTGTTAGGCCTTATTAACATTTTATAGTAAGTGTTGGAGTTGGGGTTCAGACTCCAAAACCCAAGCTGCAGTTGCGACTTAGTTCTTATATATCCTACTATGAAGGCCAGACAGGGGAGAAGGTCTCAGGGCAGTTCTACTTTACTTAATTCTTTTGATTTGTCATGGGTACTAAAATTGATATCATTGTTTATACTGAGTTCCCAAAGCTGCTTCCACCAGTAACTGCAACGGTCACCTGGTGTCTCTCCCAATCACTATGAAGGCATCTTGCTGCAGATCCACTGCTGCTTTCTCGCTGATGTCCATCAACACTCTCTCCATATCTTGATCTTCAGCATTTGCCAAACAGGTAGCATGTTCCTCCCAGGAAGGTGCCAACATTTCACCCAAAGGATCAACCAATTTGACACCATTGTCTTCCTTGAAAGGAAAACAAATGGTAAGTAAACTCAAGCTGTTTTCCCTCCAAAAAAAGACTGTGATGGCTACGCAGCTTCACCAGTGACCTCTACTGAATGCCAGGCACTAAATCCTCATGACCCATGTATCAATCTAATATCCTATTATTATTATTCCAATCTGAGAAAACGGAGATTCGGAACAATTTGCTTATGTTCATACAGCTAAGAAGTATCAGTACGGTTATTAAAACATTAAGTCTATATGACTCTTAAACCCAACAGCCATTATGCTAACCAGCTTTTTTAGAAGGCCATCCCCTGTGCATTAACCTTCAGTTAACTGACTAGGGCACAGCTGGAGCAGCATGAGGGCACCTAGAGATTCCTCTTGCTATGACTCTGTAATCTAAGCTTGTCATAGCCAGTGTGCGTCACCCAGTGGGAGACACAGGAGCTGAAAACTGACTCCTCATTCTGTTCTGCTCGAATTTCTGGGGGGAAAAAAAAGTGTAAGAGTGAATGTCAACTGAAGGAAACTGCTCAGAATTATTTTAAGAATTGCTTCTGGAGCTTGCAATAAATATGGGGCTCAGTCTACAAGTCATTAATCAATTACAGTGAATTAGACATTTAGTGAGTATTCATAGTGACATATATTTAGAAGCTGGACAAGCAACATCCTCTTGTTTGAGGGGAAGAGGTTACAATCCTTCACTGACTTACACAGTTTTAACTTGCTGCTGATTTAGCTGCAACAGCAAAAATCACATGCTCTAGCAACAAAACAGAAGCATATTATTCAAACCATGTATTATAAGCTATAGGCAGAACAGAATAAAACAGTTTGTGTCAAATGGAACACTTTGATAAAAACTTGTCAACAAACACTAGAACGAACCATAGGCCTCCCACCAATATTCTGCCCAAAGCTCACTTTTTGATCCCTGGGACCACCTATGTGGCTGTTTATTCAGAACAGGAAAATATTCCCTAGCTATAGAAAAACTCGTCTAAAAATTTTTAAAATGTGCTAAGTCTTCCCAAGTGTTTGTGCTTCCCTCCACCTTGCCGCCAATCTCTTTAATCTCTGCTAAATAAATAGAGGTAAGACTTTTTATTACTGATACTGTGACAATACAACTAACTAGGAAAGGCATTCTGTTCTCTAATATGGCCACTCTCCAAAAAATTAGTCTCATTTCATTCTCTCCACACCTTCTAAAGCAGCAGTTCTCAAACCTGTGGGTCGCAACCCCTTTGGGGGTCGAATGACCCTTTCACAGGGGTCGCCGGGTACTCATATGTGGGCGTATCTGCATGTGGGCCTAGAGAAGGATAGAGGAGCAGTGTCTCGGTTCCTAAGACCATCGAAAATATGTGTTTTCCAATGGTCTTAGGCGACCCCTGTGAAAGGTTGAGAACTGCTGCTCTAAAGAGTAGTCATGAGCTCAATGACCGCTCATTAAGAAAAAACTTGTTTCAAATCCAAAGGCACATAACGAGAAGGCATTTAGAATTAGTTTGTACTTTGGGTCAAACTGCTTAGACACTAAGGTTTGGTCTTGTAAGTAAAGGTTTGCTTTATCAGAGCACTAAATGCATTACCTCAGGATTGTGTGATGCTGTTACCATGACTCCTATTGTAGATTTTGTCTGTTTTGACCTCAGGACAGCTAATAATCCCATGCGAAACATGACATGATCAAGATGTTCTGCTTTCGTTCGAAATCCAGCCGTCCCATATTGAAGAATGAGTCCATTGGGCTTGGCATGTAATGCTGAGTGTTTCGTAATAGCTTCTAAATCCATGTCTACAAAATGAAGGACTATTTTTCAGGCATAATAACAAATCTTTCAAGGACCATTTGCTTCAAAAACTGCCACCCCAAACTAACAGGCATGCCTCATTATGAACACCTCCCCACCCCCTCACCCTAAAAAAAAGAAAGACGAGAAAAAGAACTGTGTGTGAGAGAGAAAATAATGGTAAGTCCTGGGAGTTAGGATTACCTAGAAGATTTTGCCCAATTTATACTGTCCACTCCAGCACAGATTCAGGGCAGAGATCAGACTGTCTCCAACTCATGACCCATTTTGACTCCAGGACATACTTAAAATGGTCCATTCTCAACTAAAACGAAGATTTCACACCTAGATTCAAAGACTCTTTCAAGATCAAAGTTCGCCACATTTTACAAATAAGACAACTTAAGCCTGGGCCTCAGTTAAATAACCTAAGTTTAATGGGTTGCTGGTGACAAACTGAGACCTGAGGTCCTGTTCTTCAACAGACTAAGCCTATATTTCCAAAATACCTGAGAAATCTGTGTAGTTCTTTTGTAATTCTTCCCAGGCTACAAAGACATATTCCCAGAGGAAAAGCAAAGGGCAACAGCTTCCTCTCTCCAAGACTGCCCAAACCTCCTAATACATCTTGTGGTTGGTTTTTCTGTTTTCATAAGGGAGGATCAGGACATTCTTCTAAATTAAGCTCTGAAATTCACAACATCTTTTTACCTTTAATTAAAAAAAAAATCAAACATCGACCATTAGTCCACTTTTCTTCGTTCATTTAGCTAACTCATTCTCTGGGGTACTCCAATTTTAAATGGAACTTGGGGTTTCCAACCTCAGCTGTATGTAACATATTCACTTCCTGGCTCGGTCCCATTTCCAGTCAGCCAGGAGATTAGCAGCAGTCCCACAGCTACCAGCATGACTACAAGCATACCTGGAAGATACTGCAGCTTGGTTCCAGGCCACTGCAATAACGAGTCTAGCAACAAAGCCAGTATTGCACTAAAGCCAATCAATCTTTTTGCTGGTGGAGGGTATGTATGGCTTTCAATTTGTAAAATTCGCAACATCTGTGGAGCACAATGAAGCTAAGCGCTATAAAATAAGGTATGTCTGTATCTTGTTTTCTTTACTGTTCTTCATTGCATCAATGAACAAAATAGTGAAAAATAGTTTAATAGTGAAATAGTTAAATAGTGAAAAACGTTTGCTTTTGTCCAGTTGGAAAAAGCTGGCATTCGGCAAGCTGGCTCAGTTGGGTCCAAAGTGATCAAATCTCTTTCACAAGCATGAATACATTTTGTTAAAAACAGACCAGTCAGTAATGTGTCATGATTATTCATAGGGCGTAAACCAGTCCTGTTAAATCCAGAAAGTCTTTTTTAAAGATGTTGATAAAATGTGTCCACTCTTTAATGCGTCTTAGGTCCTAAAACTACTTTCAGCGGGTATGTGAACGCTTCTATTAAAAGTATTTATTTCCAAGTCCACACGGCCTCCACTCTGAAAAAGTTAAATGTCCCCTTCCCCTTCATTCCATCTTCAACACTTCCTCAGCCCCTCTCTCCTCCCAGCCCCGCGAATCCGCACGTTTCCCGGCCCCGAGGCCTGGAAGCCCCTAAGTCCCCGCCCAGGCCAGTGAACGAGACTGCCCAGCACGACACCCTCGGGCCAGCTCAACAGCCTACTCCCGAGGGGCAGTGGCGGGTGGGTGTGTCTCGCGCGCGGTCCGTGGATTAGTCCGCTAGCTTGCCTACTACCCCGCGTCGGCTGAACCCCTGTGGACCGGAACGTCCTCTTTTCGCCACCAAGCCTCGGGGCCCAGCTCACCTCTGCCAGGAGACCCCCCCTCACCTCCAAAGCGCGGAGCGGCTGCCTCGCGGCGACGCCTGAAACCAGACAGGCGCTCGCGGTGCCCGCAGACGTGGCTCTGCGTGGCTTCCGGCCCTCCGCCACGCCCTTCAGCCAATCACGGCGGGGGAGGGTCCTCTGGCCCCGCCCCGCCCCCTCGCGAGTCGCGCGCAGCTTGCGCCTGCGGAACTGCGGATCGGGTTCCGAGCGGGCTTGGGGCTGTTTCCATTGAATGACCAGGAAGGGTGAGGCCCCCGCTGTGGCCCGAAGGTAGGGGCCGAGGGTCGCGGACTTTCCGAGCACTACGACCGGCAAATATGCAGCCCCACCTCCAAATTTGCGTCTCGGGTTGGCAGATCCTGCGTTCCTGGGAAGCCGGGGATTCTAGTGGTCCTGGATGGGGGGTACCAGCCCGGATCTGGGGTCTCTGACGAGGTGGCCTCGGCCACAGTGAGCGCCACCCAGCCTCCCCTTTCATTTCTCGAGGTTCATCTCCCAAACCTTAGACTCCGTGAAGCCTTCTCGTGTCGCCACCCCTTCCCCATCTCCTCGCCCCAGCTCATACTAAACGTTATTTTATTTATGTTTCTGTGAGACCCCTCCCTCTAAACCTGGGCCCCTCGGGGCAGAGGCAAATGGATCCAAATCGTCCGGAGGTCCCTTGATGCCTCCCCGGGCCAGTGTGGCTCCCTGGAGAGGCGGAAAGGCCCACCCCGGAGGGGTCCTTGCGCTAGGGCCGAGGGGCGACAACTGGCGTCGGGGGCGGCGGGGCCCTCGAGACCCCAGAGCCAGGGGACCCAGAGCTCCGCCCCACCGGCACTGCGGGCTTTCCTCGCCGCAGCGTCCAGCTCCGTCCAAGCCTGAGACCTGGGAGGATTCAGAAGCTGGGCCCCTTGCCTTTCTCAGAATTCAGGCTTGCAGAATATCGGCAGGCGTCTGCCAGCCACCTGCAACGGAATAATTCCTAACACTTGTTGAAAGTCCAGATTCCCGCATCTAGAGCAGAAGCGAGAATGGCGGGGGTGGGGGGAAGGAACGGGGAAGCTGAATTTTAATGAAATATCTTGGGGAATGTTGTGCATACTAGATATTGGGGTCCGGAGATAAAGCAGGAGAGTGTAAGTTTTCCTGTTTATGCCCCTAGTTCTCAGTGCCTAGCGTTCCTGCAAAACTGCGGAGAAATTTCGCTTGAAACCACCAACTGACAAACCCAGTGTCCCTGAGCCTTTCCAGTTTTTCTGGCAGGTTGATTTTGAGGCGACATGTCCTCCGCTTCTATGAAAGAATGCCTGCAGCTTCAGCTACTGGAAATGGAAATGCTGTTTTCTATGTTTCCTAACCACGGAGAAGTAAAACTTGAGGATGTAAATGCCCTATCGACTATAAAGAGGTATTTAGAAGGCACAAGGGAGGCACTGCCACCAAAAATTGAATTTGAGATTACACTCCAGATTGAGGAGCCTAAGGTAAGTGTCCTGAGTTGTTTTAATTGTTACCAGGTACCCAGTTTTTATTGGAAACACTTGGAACATGATCTTTCGGTCCAGGAAAGAAATAGAGAATATTCCAGATGCATATTTCCTTTACTTGTTTGAAAGCAAAATATGTAAAATATTGGATGCCCTGTAAATTGTCTTCAATAAACATCCTGAATTTTACATAAATATGCACACCCTTTTAACAAATATGCCTCATGTTTTTATTAAAAACATCTTGCAATCTTATACTACCATTATTATTTTTTTTCACTCAACCAGTGTTTTACCAACCCAACTATTATAGTATGGACTAACACACACATACACCCCACCCCGGTATAGATCTCATGATTTTCGCAAATCTAATTATTGCCTTTGGCAAACCTGGCTTTTCAGAAGTGAATGAATGTTTCTTTGGTGGCCCCCATAACACTGTAAGCGAATACAGATAGAAATTCGAAATACTAAAAATGAGTTTACCTTCATCTTCTGATTCATTTATCTCCAGCAACATTAGCAGAACATAAGTAACAAGTGGACTAGGCATTTGAGAACCACTCTTCTAGCTATTCCTACTCATCCTTCAGCTGTCGTTCTCTGAGTGGAGACTTCGTGGTTCCCCAGACTGGATTTAGTCCCTTTGGTTACACATTTCAGTGGATCCCTGTACTTTGTCATGGTAATGCTTCTCACCACTGAAGCTAAATACTTGATATGTGTAATTATTTGTTTAATGTCTTTCTCCTTAACTAGGCTGTAGACTTCATAAATGGCAGAAATAGTACCTTCACTTCTTTATTCCAGCATAGGATAACTGGCACATGGTTAGGTGTTTGATAAATACCAGAATGAATGAATGCATTAATGAAGGCATAGTGTATCTAAAGTACTTAGTACAGTGTCTGACACTTAATAGTAATAACTATTATATTTATCAAAATCATGCAGTTGCCATTGATAAACTAGCTTAGGTGATTTTATGGTACTTAAATCTACTTGGTTTTCATTTTAAGGTGAAAATTGATTTGCAAGTAACCATGCCTCACAGCTACCCCTATGTAGCACTGCAGCTGTTTGGACGGTCATCTGAGCTCGACAGACAACAACAGCTTCTCCTCAACAAAAGTCTCACTTCTTACATAGGGACTTTTGATCCAGGTGAGCTCTGTGTGTGTGCAGCAATCCAGTGGTTACAGGACAACAGCGCCTCCTATTTCCTGAACAGAAAGCTCGTGTACGAACCATCAACACAGGCAAAGCCGGTCAAGAACACGTTCCTGCGAATGTGGATCTACAGCCACCATATATATCAGCAGGACCTGAGGAAAAAGATTTTGGATGTGGGGAAAAGGTTAGATGTGACTGGATTTTGCATGACCGGAAAGCCTGGTATAATCTGTGTGGAGGGCTTCAAAGAGCATTGTGAGGAATTCTGGCACACTATTAGGTATCCCAATTGGAAACACATTTCCTGTAAGCATGCTGAAAGTATTGAAACCGAAGGAAACGGGGAGGATCTGCGTCTGTTCCATTCTTTTGAAGAATTACTCCTAGAGGCCCATGGCGACTATGGATTAAGGAATGACTATCACATGAATCTGGGTCAGTTCTTAGAATTTCTAAAAAAACACAAAAGCGAGCATGTTTTCCAGATATTATTTGGTATTGAAAGCAAAAGTTCAGACTCCTAGGAAGCTATGAAAAGGCCTGTGCTTGTAATTTCACTAAAGTAGTATTTCTGTTAATAAAACCAAACTGAAAGGGCCGGCAGCTGTTTTGTGTCCTCTGTGAGAAACCTAGCTCCCGAATTTTACCTGGTACTGAAACATGGGCCTTTTAACTTTGTAACAGTGCAATCGTGATGTTACCCTATGTTCTTGTGTTAACTGAAAACTATTTAATTGTAAATTAATAAAACAGTCAATTCAACCAGTGACGCTTATTTGATGGAAGAGGAGTTTAAAGCCCATAGTTCATGTCAGTAGTCAAGTGGTAGCTCTGCTCACAAATAGTTAGAATAACATCTCTCCCTTTTATGATGCCAGCACGCAAATGGCACACCACACTTTCTTTCATTATTGGAGATGAATTCTAAATCAAGTTTGAAATGAGAACAAAGAGAGGGCACATTTACTACGTTTCTTACTTTATGTTAAACCCCCTATTTTGAATTTTTTCTTTTAGCAAAACTAGATCCTAACTATAATGGCAGGAGAATCACAGTAATGAAGTCTCAAGAGTAATGAAGATGACGTGTTCTCTGGCTGTTTACATATGATTTCTTGTCTACAAGGTCTTCCACAGGTGACGCAAACTGGCAGCCTTTGCCCGTGTGCCAGGGCAAGAGTTGAGAGGACCAGCGTGGATGGCTCTGGACCCTCACCTCACTGGGGAAAAAAATCAAGCTCTACAGTTTGGTGATAAGTCACTGCCATCTCTTCTGAAGATTCCAAGCTCCACAGGCTTCAACAGCCTTTTTCAAAATGAGTTTATTTTAATGATAACCCCTATTAAAGTAGCACTTGCCAAACCTTTTCATTACAAAGTATTTACCCCTCCCCAAGAATTTCTGGGAGTCTCACCTGTGTTAAGGGGTGTCCTGAGCTGCCTCTCTGTAGCATTCTCTGGTTTCCATGGTTTCTTTGCCTACTGCTGCCCTTTCTCAGGGAGCATTTCCTTCTGCTGGGTCCCAGGCACCCCACTGATGTCCTGGTCCCCTCAGGATGACAAAGCTGGGTGCTGAGACATCGTGACTTGGAGGTGACTGCCTTACTCCCATTTTGTGATACATTGTTAGATGCCAAACATGGCTGTGTGTGCTAGTGAGCTTACAGAATTTTTATGAAGCGTTACATTCTGGTTGTACTCTATGTCTAAGATGTAGACGTGTGTCCCAATAGGTACATGAAAAGATGCTCAACACTAATCATCAGGGAAATGCACATCAAAACCATAATGAGACATCACTTCACACCTATTAGAATGACTTATCAAAATTACAACAAATAATTCAGCAAGGATACGGAGAAAAGAGAACACTTGGGCACTCGGTGGGAATGTATATTGATGCAACCATTATGGAAAACAGTATAGAGGTTCCTAAAAAAAAATTAACAATAGAACTGCCATATGATCCAGCAATTCCACTTCTGAATACTTATCTGAAGAAATAATGAAAACACTAATTCATAAAATATATAGGCTCCATGTTCAATATTTACAACAGGTAAGATGCAGAAATAAACTAAATGTCCAACAACAGGTGAATGGATAAAGAAAGTGTGTGTGTGTGTGTGTGTGTGTGTGTGTGTGTACACACACACACACACACACACACACACACACACACACACACACACACATATAGCAATATTATTTACACAAGAATAAAATCTTGCTATTTGCGACAACATGGATGGACCCTTGGGGCATTATGCTAAGTGAAATGTGGAATCTAAAAAATAACAAGAAAACACAAGCTCATAGATACAGAGAACAGACTAGCAGTTGCCAGAGGTGGGGTGGGGAGGGGGAATAAACGAGGGGGTCAAAACATACAAATTTGCAGTTATAAAATAAGTCATTCAATGTATAGCATGTTGACTATAGTTAATACTGTACTGCATTTTTGAAAGTTGCTGAGAGTAAATCTCAAAAGTTCTCATCACAAGAAATAAAAATTTTCTAACTATGTATGGTGACAAATGTTAACTAGCTTATCGTGGTGATCATTTTACAATATATACAAATATCGACTCATTATGTTGTGCACCTAAAACTAACATGTAATTATACCTCAATCAAAAAAAGGTTTTTCATGGATGCTGTTAGGTCATCGTTAGGATTAGGATGGTCTGATTGCACACAACAAATCCTTTGTAACTCATATTCAGGGGGTCTGTCTGTGAGCTTCCTGTTCTATTCCATTGTTCTATTATGTTCTCAGGACTGAGAAACATGCAAATATCCGGATTTTGGAGCCTCAGTATGAATAAAATAAAGTATCTCATTCATACTTTTTATATTGATCACATGTTGAAATGAAAATACTGTTTCTTCCTTTTTATGAGGCAACTGAAAATTATACATGTGGCTCACTTTCCTTTTCTATAGGACAGTGTTGTTCTAGACTGTACTCTAGTGAAAAGAGAACAGATTACAAATAAAGATAACATGGATTTAGAGCCCACATCCTTCATTCATTGCTCTGTGGATTGGTAAGTTACTTGAAAAATCTATTTCATAAGGGAATTGTGAACTACATTAAATACTATCATGTATATAGAATACATGATACCTAGTAAGTAATCATCCAATGCTTATTTCATTATCTTTCTCTGAGGACAAGGAAGTAGCTCATTCAACACAGTATATGGCAAATATGACTACACATGTATTAAATGAAGCTCATACTGAAATTAGCTATTAGAATATTTTTATTCATAATATCCTGTCACATGACCACCAAGACTCAGCATTATCATTTTTAAATGTAACGATATTTTAAGAGAAAAAGACAATTATTTTATTCATTCACTTTTTCTATGCTTTAATAAATCTTTTGCATAGGTAAATACATTCAGTTAGAGCTACAAGACAATATGGAAACAGACAAGAAATAGGCATACTGGATCCTTTCAAAATAACTATATTGAGAAAATTCTTGATTAAGTATTACCTTCAAAAACACCCCGCCCCTTCTACTTACACTTAAAACAATTTATGTAACCTTCAACTTTCATAAAAATCATTGTATAGTAGTTTACCTTGAACGTCTTATACTCTTTAAAAACATTACTTCAAATACAGAAAATTCTCCAAATAATTCTACAAATAGCAAATGTTATTGTACCTGAGCTTAAGAACCTAAAATTGTTTCCATTAGTTCAATGATTAATTTCTAAAGTAAAACTGGAAATTATCATGAATTTCTGGGCTGTAACTACTAATGATATTTCAAATATTTTCATATCTGATGTAAAGATAACTTCTGATATTAGGGAAGTAGCTACAAAACTTTCTCCAAACTCAAAGGAATTATGTTTATTGTAACAACACAATGAGCTCTTAATTACCTGAGCGAATCAAGGGGACATTAGAGCAGGTCATTCAAGAGGGACCCAGCTTGTCTCAGAACCATGTTCTTGCTCCTGACTGGAGATCTTTGTCTTAGGAGGTCGACTCTGCAGGCAGCCCTTTCTCAAGGAGCTGACCTACTCTCCTCTCAGCTCTTCCCACTGTTCCGGCTGTGCTGGCCTGAAGGTACCGACCTCTGAACAGGAGCTACAGTCTGCAAAGGCCCGGCAACAGCAATGTGGAATTGAAGGACACCACACTTACAGAGAAGGAAGGATGCTGTTAAAAGTGATTCTGACTGAGGACCAAGGAGATAAGATGTACCAATGGGGAAAGAATATTAAAATCTAAGGCTGCACAAGGCATTATAAACAGCAATTATCTTTCTTAGAAATGTTAGAATTCAGTTGCACATGAAAAAAAACCCCAAATATAATCTAGGAGTGGAATAAAAATTCCAGAGAAGTTATTTTTCTCTAGGCAAAAAAGTGTTGTTTCTATTTTTAGCAAAAGTTCATCTATGCCTAAATTCATTTCTGTCTTTATTAAAAAAAAGGTAGATTTTTACAAAATGGTCAAGAAAAGAACTATGGATTTTAATTTTAATCATATCAATTTATTACTTATTTGGGGCTTCCCATTAGTTCCCTATATACAAAAATGATGAGGTTCTCAGTAGTAGGTATAATAGCTTTTAAAGAGAGCTTGTGCAAAATAAGAGAGAAACCCTAAACAATCAGAAAGTAAATGAAGCAAAACTGACTAGTGTGATGTTTACCCTAAAGTATATTAATATTCTTCTGTAAATTTTTAGATTGTTGAAGTAAAATTACCTTAAACTAGCTTATTATGAATCATTATAAAAGGTTCTAATCTTTAAAAATTATGAAAGACGTCAAGATCTCATTAATGGAGTTAGAAATGTCAGCTATGATGCTACTGGTCAAGTTTGGTCTGTATTTTCTGGGCCTCTTCAGGCCAAGAATAACAATCAGGTAGAATCTTGTCATAATCAGTGCTATACATCTGAGAACGGACAAATGCTTCTTTGTTTTGGGGTTCAGGATAAACTGTGGCTGTCTTATCTTGGTATGCATCTTTCACAATCTAGAAATAAGAAAAGAATATTTGTTATTTTAACGAATAGAGGTAATGGTAAGCACATGCCAGAAGTTTTATCTGTTCCAAAAAAATAATTTATACTTTATATTTTGTCTATTTTCAAAAAAATTAGGTTGCATTATAATGAAAGCACACATAAATAAATAAATATAAAATGAAAATTCAATTATAAATCATATACCAAGAGGCAAATATATCAGCAACTAAAGAAAGTATAAATAGCAGAAACTTATTCAAGGGTGATCATACCAGGATTTCTCAGCTAAGACGGTGGTATAAAAGTCTTCCAATGACTGCATTGATAATGAACTTGAACTAAATACCTTAATATCCTGCTAAATTTGAAGTCAGATTCCTTGTAGTTTCAACAATCCCTATTCTGACCACAGCCTCCTACAAAATCTCTTTATTAATCCCAGGGTCTCCTGGCCCTGCTCACCTAGTCAGCAGGACTCCATGGGCAGTTTCAATGCTTTTCCCCAGTTATCACAGAATCTCTTGTTTCTGTGTCTTTGTCTCACACTTGCCATTCTAATCCCCAGTCTAGGGAACCCTCAAGTGCTGGCTTTCTCCTTCATGGCTGTCTCCTGCGATATAATACTTTGTCTAACCTTACTTGGGCTTATGTGGCTGCACTTTGTGCTTTTATCTTCCTTTAAAAATAAACAAACAAACAAAAACCCTTCTTCTCATATTTCTCACAAGGCAATTTCAAACTTTCCCCACTCAAGTCTCCATTTGACTCTCATCACTCTACTGAGAAAATTCCAACTAATCAGGGAAAACTATCTCAATTTCCCTTTTCATCTAATCAAACTATCTCCTCTTTATCTTCAAACATCCTCTCTTCCTCTATTTGAGAAAAATGAATTCTCCCTCTTGTCAAAATTAATCACTCCATATGTGCTCTTTAATTTACTCCTTTCATCGAGGAGCTATTTGTATGATAGACTTATTTGGATTAAGTCTGATTTTGACAAGTATTAGAATGATTAAGTATCTCTTCTCAACATGAAATTGTGCATTTATGACAAATTATGGCTATATGGACTGTGCTGTATTATTGAGAAATGTTTATGAAAAAGGAATCAGTAAACAAAAGTATGTATACACCATACATTATTATAATGATGTTGGAAAAGAAAGCAAACAAATGAAAAAAGCTAGGAGCAAACACACCAAAATGATAATAATGCTTATGTTGGAAAAGTAGAATATTAAGTATTTTCCTTTTCTCTATTTTCTAAAGTGCCTATAATGTGGTATTACTTTTTTAACAGCTTTTTTGTGGTATAGTTCACTCACCATAAAATGCAGCCATTTTCAGTGTACAATTGAATTATTTTTCAAGTTTACATAGTTATGCAACTGTTATCACATCCAGTTTCAGAATATTTCCATCACCCCAAAAAGATCCCTTGTGCCCATTTGCAATCGGTATACTACTCTTATAATATAATGGATTGTTTCATTCCTGACATAGACTATGTGGAATTTCATTCCTCTTTCTGCTCCCAGGATACACTATATTAACGAGCCTCCCTCAGTGAAATCTTCACTCTCCCCTTCTTCTCAATCCCATACTCTCCACGAGAGTGGCTTAGATTTTGCTGCTTTCCTAATTCTCCTCAGGCTTCTTAACTTCTACTATTGAAATTGCTTTTGTAAATTTTCTGATGACTTCTTAAGTATAAATAAAAGTTGTCATCATTCAGGCTAGTTCTTCTCACCAGGATTTGATTCTTTTAATCACAACTTCTACCCCCATCCTGACACCATCTTCTTTAATTTCTGACATGCTGCTCAATTCTTAGTCTCTTCTTAATGGTGTGACTACTTTCCTTCTTAGCTGCCTTCTTTCTTCTGTATTCTAGACAGAAAATAAACTATATTCTATCCTTGGTTTCCTTTCCTTTCTAAACTTGCTCTCTTGTAATCCCTACTACTTTTAGAGCTTCATCTGTTACGACACCTAGATGATTCCCGCATCTTTATATCTAGCCTCTTTAAGTTTCAGTCATTTCCATCTATTTGTTAAAATTGAACATTTGAATGTACCATTGATACTTCAAACTTGCAGTTGACTTATATCATCTTACTCCCTGAAATTGAGTCTTAGTCCTGATTTCCCAATTCCTATGAGCTCAGGTTTTCGTTATTCTAGATGTAATATCTGAGTCTCTTTGTACTTTCCTGCTGTCCTTCACTTTCTTACTTTATCCTCTAATCAGATGCTAACTCCTTTTCATTTAAATATTCAAAATGAACAAAATGATAATATGCTGTCCAGTATATTAATTCAGACTAAAAACTAGTAGACACAAACTAGGAGAAAATATACACATACTCTTTCACTCTTTCATAAATAACTAACCAAGCTGATTATCTAACTTTTTTTTTTTGAAGAGTTACTTGATTTTTGAAGCATTTTTCCCCAATCAACAAGATAAGTAATGACATATAAATCCAAAATGGTGTTGTTTTGATAAACTTGTTAATAGCTTTGATTTTCTACCAGGAACGATCTTGCCTCCGAGGAAACACTTGGCAATGTCTGGAAACTTTTGGTTGTTATAACTGTACAAAAGCTACTGGCATCTAATAGAAAAAGGCCAGAGATGCTGCTAAACATCCTACAATGCCCAGGACAGCACCTACAACAAAGAGCTATCCAGCCAAACTGTGCATAGTGCTGAGGTTGATAAACTCTAATCTAATTACTTAATTACTATAAGGACTAAAACTATGTCACCCAAAATGTTGAGGCCTTAACCCCCCAGTACCTCAGAGTATGACTTTATTTGACGATAGGGTCTTTAAGAGGTATTTAAGTTAAAATGAGGCTCTTGAGTGAACCCGGACCTAAGTTGACCGGTGTCTTTATAAAAAAGGTAAATTTGGACACACAAGGAGACACCAGGGATGCACGTGCACAGAAAAAAGACCACACAAGGACACAGAGAGAAGGTATTCATCTATAAGTCAAGGAGAGAGGCCTCCAAAGGAACCATACCTGCTTATCCTTTAGTCTTAGATTTCTAACCTCCAGAACAGGGAAGAAATAAATTTCCTTTTTTAGTCACCCAGTCTGTGGTATTTTGTTATGTCAACTCGTGTAAACTAATACAACTATATTGCAAAAATGTTAATATAACTCTCATTGTAGTTATAGAAAATTCCCTTGCCTTTAGGTTCTTCTTGGCTGATTCCTAAGTAGCTCATCTGCTTTGAGTTGTTTGCCCTCAATGTTTTGCCTTCTTCCCAGTATTATCAGTTGTGATCTTTAAGATGCCAAACACCATGGAGACATGGATAAGGTGAGGGAGAGCGGGAGGCATTCAAGGCCTAAATGTAATTCTACCACATCTGCATTACTTTGGTGACTTTCATAAGTGTGATATGGAAAACACTAATTTAAAAAAGGTGAAGTGATGGAAATCTAGCTGAAAGAAAACCCTAATGAATTAGTTAAATTACAGGAGAGAAAAAGAATGACAGGGAAATTCATGATTCAGCCCAATTCTTCCATTCCTAAGGATGAAACACAGTTCCTAAGCTCTGCTAAAGCACTGTGCTTTCTGAAACAATAAGTTGATACAGGAAGTGGATTTTAATACCTAAAAACACACACTTAGCAATAGAAGGAAGAAAAAATAATAAAGTTGAACTAGAGTGGTTTTACCTTTTCTGCAATTTTCAGAGAAATATCTCTAATGGTGTTCAAAGGAGGAAAAAGTCGGCCCTCTTCCAAGTGTTTATCTGACACTTGATGAGCTATAACCTTAAAAATAAAAAAAAGAAAGTTTTTTTTTTCATACAACGTGGTGGTTATGAGAATAACTAGCATTTGAATGGTCACATATACAGTCATGAATAGAAGCCGATCACGTTAATGTGACCATCTAATTTCATTCTCCCCTTTATCAATGGAAAATCTGAGCCCAGAGAAGCTTGGTGATTTGTGGGATCATGCAGTTAGTGAAAAAGATGGGAACAGAATCTGGGTTTCTTCCTAATCCACTTCCTTTTCTATGGTACCGTGAAATGCCAGCAGCTTTCCCGTTTGATACACTAGAGGAGTCGGAGGAGGAGGATGACAAAAGTGATGGAAAAGGAGCCTGAAAGTAGAGGAAGAGGGCATCCAAGACGGATCACGCCATCACTCCCAGCTCACAGAATGTTGCACAGGAGGCTGAGAAAGCTATTTCAGAGTCACTCTGCAAACAGGACTTTACTTTTATGGAGATTTTGGATTATCTGAATCACCTAACTAGTCTCAGCATTTGCTGCTCCCAAACCATTCCTTATTTCTAAATCAAAGAGTGTATACTTAAAAATTTACTAAGAGGGTAGATCTTATGTTAAGTATTCCTACCACCACAACAAAAAATTATTAATAAAGAGGGAGGGAAACAATTTTTGGAGGTAGTACATTCATTTATGGCATAGGTTGTGGTGATGGTTCCACAGGTATATACTTATCAACAAACTCATCAAGTACATAAGTAAGAATGTACAGCTTTTTGTATGTCAATCATACGTCAATATTGTGGTTTAAAACAATGAAACAAATTGACATCATGTGCCGCTGATGTGATGCACTGAGTAGGGTACAATTAGGCACACAGTGCTCCAAACAAAACCATATAACTTGAATTAAATCCTGAGGAGACAATCAGATAAACCCAAATTGAGGAATGTTGTAAAAAACAACTGGCTTGTACTCTCAAAAAATGTCAACACCATAAAAGAAACAAAAAGATTGAAACATTCTTGCAGATTAAAGGATTGATCTACAGGCTATAAAAGTTTTTTAAATGGATGGATAATTGACAAAAAATGAATTTGGAGTATACATTAGATAGTATTACATCAATGTTAAAGTTTCTGAATTGCTAACGACACGCTGATCACATAAGAAAATGTCGTGAAATATTTAGGGGTAAAGAGGCATAATATCTGTAAGTTGCTCACAAATGGTTCAACAAGAAAATACTATGTATATAAATAAAATACCAATAAATTATTTATTGAACCTACTATGGCCTAAAGGTAGACTCAGCCACCTTGAAATTCCTTCAAGATCTAAGACTTTGATTAAAGCCTTTCAGTGAAGTAGGCCTAAATCGGTGTACATAGCTGGGTCTTTATTTAAAAGAAATATGGAGGCAGAGAGGAAGTACAAAACCTTCCTTATCTGAGATATTTTGAATAATCACTTATTTTTCAGTATCTTTAATATCTTTTAGGTTTTTTTAATCATGATATTATTTCTGAAATATTGTTTAGTTGCCACCAGCAAATATGAAAGATACAACACTACAAATTTAAAAAGCAGTTCCTGCCCTTGAGAGACGTATAATTTAGTGAGGTAACAACAAACAGGAATAAAAAGGGAATACCAAAACAGAAGACAGCCTTGTCTAAAGGTGAAATACGAGTGGCAAGAAATCCAGAGGAACAGTAGAGGGAGCATGAGTATGGAATTGAAGGAAAGCTAGGCATCAGACAAACAGGAAAGGGGTGGGCGCTCCAGAAAGAAGCCAGAGTCAGACCAAACGCAGGTATGAGCTGGACTCAGTGAGCCCAAATGTCCTGCTCTAGCGGAGCAGAGGATCTGCGTTGAAAAATAAGGATTGGAGCACTGTCAATGCAAATTAAGGAGTTTGGGTTAAGTCCTATAGGTGACTGTGGACCTCTGCACAAGGATATTTAGACAGAGGTTAGGGGTGGGGGAAGGCAAGTTTCTAACACTAGTTTTCTCTTTGGTGACATAAGACTAATAACAGTTCCTAATTTATAGGATTAAATTAAATAAATGCCAGTAAAGAATTTACCACACTGTCTGGGAAAGTAAGTGTACATTAAATCTTAGCTATTTCATTTTAAAAAGAACAAATAGGCAGCCAGCATGGCAGAGTAGAAGTAAAAATATCTTTGGGGCTCAGATCTACTTCTACAACATGTTAGTTTATTAGCTTTTCGATTTGGAGGCAAGTTAGGTAACCCATCAACTTCAAATTTTTTCAATGGTTTACATCAGATTATATGTATATTGCTCCTATCACCACTGGCACATTATTGGTATTCAAAATCATTGCATTTGCCCTAGAATACTACACAAATGCTATTTTAAAGATACAAGGAAAGTCAGTAGATGGATGAGTACCGGCTTATTCTCTCAAAACTATTTGCTGCTTTTGATATGCCATTGGTGTCTCTCTCTAACTGCATTGTGGTTGCTTTCAAATAATCTCTCAGTTTCCCTTTGACAATGTTATGGTAGCTGGATTTTCAGTTATCCAGTGACTTCAAGAATCAAAGTTCCCTCCAGATGCTGTTGTCTGCGGGGATCATCTCTGGGAGATATCAGGAAGGGGTGGGGCATAAAGCAGGGCTCAAGAGGAGGGCGGAAGGATAGGAAGCCAGGGTTTGCCTCCCAGATGTGGGGAAAAAGGGAGGAGTCTGCTCCCAGGTGCTGTGCAACATGCAGGGCCTGGAGGGTTGACCCAGGGGAGCACTGGAGCTCTCATCAGAGGTCCAGGAAATGGTCCAGAGGACCAGGAGAGCTAAAAGTCTGTGTGATGTTAAATGTCCAGGAATAGTCTTTGGGATTGGTGCCAACCCATGAGAGTCCTAATTCCATAAGATATCCAACTAGTATTTTTTTTCTTTTTTCTTTTGTTTTTTAGCTGAGCCATCCTGCTACCTGTTGGCAGCTCAGCGGCTGCTCAGCTCGGGCCGGGACTAGAACCGCTGTTGCTCAGAGCTCAAACTCTTGAGTGAGCTCTTAACCAACTGAGCCACTCGGCCGGCCCCCAACTAGTATTTTTATAATAATCCTAACAGTTATTAAATTTGGAGTTGCCAAAAACAAAAATTCACCTAGATCTCCTACATGTGACTTTTGTTGTTAACTTCAAAATATGATCTAGACAAAATGGACTTCCTTCTTTTTTGGGCCCTCCAGCAGTGAGTGTCTGTGGTATTGTATTTATTCTTCTTGCTAAGATATACGACTAGTTCTATTTAAGTCAGTTCAATAAGTATTTACTAACTTTCCGCTGTGCACCTTAGCATTATGCTAGGTGCGACTGGAATTTTGAAACAAGTATATGGAAGGCTCTGTTTTTAAAAAAGATGATTTACAATTTAATTAGAAGGCAACACTTAATTTCTTAAAACATGAAGCTCTCAAGAGCATAATACAACCAGGAATGAAATTAAATGTTGATGTGTTTGATGAAGACAGCCACGGCTAAGGCGAAAGATCAAGATGAGCCAGAGTAGTCACAAAAGGATTCAAGCACGAAGTGGGACTTAAGCAGTGACCTGAGGGATCAGCTTAGAGAAGTGGGCAATAGTTATCCAAGCAAAATAATGGATAGAGCACTCACATAGGTGTACATATGCATGGTGAGTTTGAAGGCTTTGGGATGGGCGAGCATGAAAAGAATGTCCATCTTCTAAGCTTTGGTGCTGGTTTAGAAATGGGGTGTCATTAATAGAAATGCAAAAATTGAGGGTGAGAGAAGATGAAAAGTACGGTTTTACACATCTTGTATTTAAGGAAACATCAGGGTATTTCTGTGGCAATATCCATCAGGTAACGAGATATGGTAAAGATGATAATAGAGATACACAGATTTGGCCACTTTTAGAATGAAGACAATGGAAACAAGAGAATAGATGAGATCTCTGAAAGCAAAAAACAAAAAAGGAAGACAAAAAAAAATGAATGTTAGAAAAAAGCTCATAATTGAAAGTGAATGAAAAGGAGATGATGAAAACAATGCGGTGGTATGAAAAACAGGAATATCGTACTGAAGCCTAAGAGAAATCCAGTGGAAAAGCCAAAATATTTAGCCAAAGACATCATTAGCTATGATAAGAATAACACTATTGAAATCAACATATTTTATTTATTCTTCAAAGTTTTTTGGTATTACTTTTCCTGGAGAATAAATGGAAAGAATTTTTTTTCATGCAATTCGTCGCTAGAGGGTGCTGGAGTTATTTGAAATAGAAAAACGCTGGCTACTGTGAGTAAAAGATCAGTGTTTTTATGCTATGTCTGCAATAAAAGACATATGTCTGCTATAAAACGGTTACATTTTCCTTAATGTAAGAACTTTGAAAAACTCTTTTAGTAATTAGACATCTACTTATGTTTAGCAAGATTTTTTGAGTTAAAGAAACTCTGAGACATCAGCTGTCATGCTTTTAATGCAGTGATGAAAACCAAAAGAGCAGAACATTATAGCTTCCAGACATCTGTTCACACACAGGAGGACGCCAAGTGCTAAACACTGGGATTATATATACTCCTTTAGATCACCTCAGTAACATCAGAATCTTTGCCAATATTCTTAGAGTTTCCTCACAATGGCAAGAATAGCATGTGTGCATGATAAAATGTTTAAATATTAATAAACTGTTATTTGGTTCAGTTCAGTTATAATGTCATAACAAATGGTTTAATTTTAAGAGAAGAAATTCACTCAAATTTCTCATTCATGAATTGCATCAATTTCAAAGATGATATCAACCAGATGAATATCCTGATTATTAAAAGCTCATGATTTTACAAATACTACATGGCCAATCACGTATCATCCCCCTGAGGCTTGGGGGGCAAGGGGAACTGGCGAGAACCTGAAGTTCCTGTTACCTCTTGTGCCGTAAGTAATAAAGTGCTTTGTCTCTAAGAGTTTGTGTCTCTAAGAGTTTGTGTCTTTTGTCAGCATTTACGAAACTGCGGCAGGCTAACTCGTTAGCCTGCACATAGAGTAAAAATTCAAATCTTCCACAGGTCAGAACACTTGCTGAGCAGAGCCTCCTTAGTGGGCCTGCTCTGAGGTGTTCTGAGAATCTTTCCTGGAGGCCCACGCTAGAACCCACATCTGTCCTTTTAATAACCTGGTAAACACCAAATTCTCTGTTTTAGTTTCCTTTCTGCTTAAAATACTAGAGTTGTTTCTGCTTTCTACACTGAACCCAAATGATAAACAATAAACACTTCAATATACTAAATCAGGCTTTCATTTTAAATCTTCAAGATGCCATTATTTAGAGAAGTTCTTAATGGAGAAATATTTACCACTTAATCTATGAACTGGAAACAAAATTTTTAATTGTCTCATTACTGTGACAGAATTTGGAAGTGTGAAGATAAAAAAGGGTTCCTTTTAAGAAATCAGAATGCAAAATTCTTTGCTGGCTATTGAAGAACAATCTTTTACTAGCGACTCAATCTGGACCTGCTACCCACCTCTTATTCTCTACTGGGAAATATTTTCTCTTCTTCAGCCACACTTTCTCGGGAGTGGGCTGAGATGCTAGATAAATAAAACATTTGACAACCTACACTGAGCTATTTTGGTATTTATAGCCCTGGAGAACTTATTTTACAATACCTCAGCAGTCGTGAGGAAAATCTTATCTGTGATGTGCCTCAGTCCACACGCCACCACACCAAGAGCAACTCCGGGAAACACATAGGAATTGTTGCCTTGGCCAGGATATAGGGTCCGTCCATCGGGAAGAGTGACTGGATCAAAAGGACTGCCACTGGCAAAAACTGCACGCCCCTGCAACACAGACACAATTTTAAAAAGAAGCAGGATATCTTAAAACAAATGTATTGTAAAAGAACTATCCCATAGAGTATTTAGGGAGAATTCTAAGTTTTCATTAACTCCCTACACAGTCTGGGCAAGTTTTTGTGATGTTGGCAATAAGTTCTGGAGTGGGTGATAATTACTGTTCTCTATCTCACTCTCTACTCCTAGGAGAAGTGTGCAAAGCATAGGATACCACAAGACCACCTCTCTATTCTCTGCAGCGGCCCAACCTATAGGCCTATCAACCATTTCCATACGGGCCTCCAATTATAGACTCCTGAAAATAAAAATGATAGATTAATATTAGAATATTGGAAAGAATGACATTTTAGGTTAGAGTTTAGGGATCAACACATTGCAGCATAATCACTGGGACCAATTTTATATAATACATTTCTATATTGCAAAGTATTATATGGAAAATCATATAGGAAACAAACTCATTAGGACAAGTGGGATTAGCAAATAAGATTAAATTTTCAAAAACTGTATTTTTTTCCTTGTCTTAATATTTTGTCACAATGTTTTTGAGGAACCTCACATATTACATGCCTTAAGGTGGCATTAACTAGGGGCTTTTAGATGCTTCATTCCATACTGCTGATCAAAAGGGAAGCATCTGTCTGACCTGTGAGGGCGCGGGGGGAAACAGAGTGGAGAGCATGGAGGGCTTCTAAAATAGAAACAGAAAACCCTCACCAAATACAGCATCAGTCTAAGAAATGCATTTGAAAAGTCTAAGGCACCAAATCCCCAAAGAATAGTTTAAATGATGATAGTCTGGCTTATAACCTCCATTCCTCTTACATCTGGAGTCTAAATCCATTATAATAGTAATAATATTAACTTATTTATTTCTAATAAATATCATAATATACCTTTTGTATAAAGGTAATGTGTATAGTATGATTCAAAATATTCAAGATATTAAAAGATGAAAATAGGTGAGAAAGAAAATTAAAGTTCTCATCTAGGTGTCTATAAGGCACTGGTATGTTTTACAGAAAATTAAGTTTTATTTTTATACAAATCTGATACCTTCACATAAAATGTTTTAGTACAAGCAACTTTCTACTGTAACTAAATTATTATATTATTTATATATATATATATATA
>NW_017731530.1:470613-491921 GCF_001890085.2 Hipposideros armiger
TATATATATATATATATATATATATATATATATATATATATGAAAATTTAACTTTGAGAAAGAGACCTGCAATGTTATATTTATGCTTGTTTATCTCCTTCCCCTCCTTCACTCCCACTCCTGCCCATCATTCTATAATCATCGTTTTTCATGAAGGAATGTCATTAAATACTCTCATATATATGAATTGTTAATATGGAGAAGGAAATCTCTCTATACCATCTTTGGTATAATTACGGTTTTTTTTGTGGTTCAATATTTTTTTGTATTTTTAACCTTTCCTACTGACTTTTCATCTGTGCCTACAGCAATGAAGACTCACATCCAGCAACAGGTAGACCTTTTCTTGTTCTGTTATGTTTCAGCTGAATTAGTGTTTAAATTTTCAGTCTCAAAATGACTTTCAATTTGATGTATAACAACACACAACATTAGGCAAGATCATAACAAAGAGTTTAGGCCCTTTATATCAGATACATTCAAACTTAAAATTACAAAGATATAAATTTAGCTGATTTTGTTTGTGTCTATTACAAATGAGTCCATAAACTCTTGAGGACTACTGCGATATGGCAAAACAAAGCCATTATTTCAACACGTATTTATTATGTGCCTACTACATGCAATGCACCATTCTAAAATTTTATTATTGCTCAGAGGGTTTTTTTTCCTCCTTTAAGGATTTAAGGACTACTGATGGGAAAAATTCCCCAATCTGGAGA
Source organism: Hipposideros armiger (assembly GCF_001890085.2). Lineage (NCBI taxonomy): Eukaryota > Metazoa > Chordata > Mammalia > Chiroptera > Hipposideridae > Hipposideros > Hipposideros armiger. Next base: position 471,336 of record NW_017731530.1, read on the forward strand.
TAAGATAAAAATTTAAATTATTGAGGACATTGATGCCATCCCAAATACAAGAGATGAACAATGGAGTAGCTCCTTGCCAAAATTTCATTAATTCTAGTAATGAGCATTTAAGTATATAATATTAAAGAAGTGCAGCCATCAAGTTCTGATTTCTGCAGTGACATAACTTTATGTCATGTTTACCTTTTCTAGTTCATTTTGGATTTATTTCCAAAATAAGTGTTAAATATATAAGACTCAACCCCTATTTTATTGTAATGACATTTTCAAGTCTTTGAAGGGAAAAAAGGTTCTTGTCAACGTATCAGTCAAATATACATTTATACAAACATAGTTTAAATAAGTTACTTTTTTGAAAACAGTAAAGTATTGAAACTTTGAGGACTCCTATCCCAACCTGGCTGGATGTCAAAATGGCTGCCCAAATGCTCCACCCATGGCGTCAAAATCCAAACCCAGGATTTAGCAAAGCAAAAATAAGATTGTGGTTTTTATACTGTATGCTTCAATGTTTGGGAATAGCTAGTTAAAAGTTATTTTAATAAGCATCTAGAATCAAGTTTTTTCCTTTGTAACTTTTATATTTAGATGTTAGATAACTCCAAATCACTTAAGGAAAATTATTAATAAAACATTATAGAGTTTATTTTGTTTTACTGAAAAAGAGGATTTTTACAACAACATTCTAGAACAGAAAATAGTTCTCATCCCTTCCGACTGCTCAATTTTCTCTCAGTCTTGATTGTATACTTTTAAAAAGTTAAATGGTAAGCATCCTGGGCTTGTCTATAATAAATCAAAATTTGATTATTAAAATATCATTATATTTTGTCTTACCTCAGTTAGTTTATAGCACTGCTCTGCAGTACATTCTGCTTTGCTGGTTGGATTACTCAAAGCAAAAATAATCGGCCGTTCATTGAAGGCAGCCATATCTTTGAGAATCTGTTCTGAGAATGCACCACCAATTGCAGCAACTCCTAATGCAGAAATGAGAAACCAGTGAATAGAACTATCATTGGTTAATGAATCCAAGAAACCCATGCCCCCAAAACAATGAGACATCAGGTCATTTTCTAACAGACCCTGAATAAAATATAGAATATTTCTATTAAAGTGACAAAAAAGATGTTTGTTAATGCCAACAATCTTTAGGGCTATAAATCTATAAGTATCTTAAAAATCACAGATATAACTTTTTTTTTTTTTTTTAGCTGAGCCATCCTGCCACCTGTTGGCAGCTAACTGCAGCTCTGTTCTGGCTGGGAATTGAACTGCTATTGCTCAGAGTCACAAATATAACTTTTGACTCATACTACATTGAGTTGTTGACCAATCACTAGGAATTTTGATTACAGGCATCTACAGCAGGAAATTAAAATGTGTCCAATACATATTATCTCTCTATAAGAGATTCTGAGTATGTCTCAGTTTCTAAGGCTATAAAGCAATTATGTATTACAAATGACTACTTACATTTAAGACAAATATCCAATTCAAATTAAAATTGAAGTATGACACATTGAAAGAATTTTAACAGAAGAAAAAAGCAATTTATGTAATGGAGATGAAAAAAATGCAAGATTCCTCATAGAACATATTTTGTAAAAAGACAACAATAAAGGCTACTACAGTTCCTGTCATGGAGTAAGTATATATGTTTTATTATGGCTGTCATCATCATTCTCAATATTGTCATCTGTTTCACAGGAGCTTCTAGAAATGGAGTATGATACAAATTTAAGTGCTGACATTATATACACAAAAAATGAGATAAAGATTCATGGCTTTGTTATTTTCAAGCACACTAAACTTGACCATAATAAACATTTTTTCTGTGCACATGGAATGTGTAAAGCTACTGTGTTAAGTGCTATGAGCAATATAAATTTATGTGAAACATGGTTCTAATTCAGTGTTTCTCAGCCTTGGCACTATTAACATTTTGGGTTGGATAAGTCCTTGTTGTGGGGGCTGTCCTGTGCATTGTAGGGTGTTGGGCAGCATCCCTAGTCTCTACTCATGAGATGTCAGTAGCCCTAACCTCCCCCTCTACTCTCAGTTGTGACAACCAAAAATGTCTCCAGACGTCAAATGTTTCCTTGGGTACAAAAAAAAAATTCCTTGAGAATCACTGTCTATCTGGAGCAATCAAGCCTGGAAAAATACTAAATATGCCAGATAACAACAGGTTGACAGAGTTAGCAGAGGGGGCCACACGCTTCAGCTGGGATCAGTAAGACTAAGAAGACAGCATGAATTTACAAATCTAGGTGTCTATGGGGTACTGTTGCTTCAGTGAATGTTTAATTTTGTTCATCAGTTCCAAAGCTTAGAATTCCAGAAAGGTTAAATTATGCTTCAAAAACCAGTAGCAAGGAAACAAATCAGGCAAAAGTGGGGTCGGGGTATGGTTTATGGGAGGGAGAAGTTTACCTATGAGAGCTGTTGGTTTTATTTCTTGAACAATGTCTTGTAGGTTCTTCATTTCTTCATGTTCATGGGCAAAGTCCTCCTTCTCTTTGGTTAAAGCAGCACGTCCCTAGGTAAAGCAAATAAGAAGAAATGATAAATCGGCCAGACATACATGAGTCAAAGAAATTTCAAAATATTACCCATATTACCAGCATTTATGTTTAACAATTTTATGTGTTACAGCTGTTCTTAAAGTCTCTTTTCCAGTTATCAGAGTATAATTTCATTCATTATTTTAACAAATATTTATGCCTCAATGTTCTAGACAATAGAGATATAAAAATGAACAAAATTAAGTTTTTCCCTTACTTAACTATTATTTAATATTAAAAATCTTAATTCTACAGACCTTTGTGAGAAACTGGCATTAACAAATGGTAACATAAAATGCCATTTAAGTAAAGATATTGTTTACTAAACATTATTTGTGTTACTATAACAGTGTCTTAGAATGTAGAGCTGACTTCAGTGGCAGCACTGCCAATTTATGTACCATCAACTAAGAATGAAACTTGATGCCATATTTATATTATAGTTTGATTTTCTAAATAAGTATTAGCTTTATATGTTTAAATTTTTAATGATTTGATTATGAATGTGCAATGTGTTATCTAGGAAACATCTAATTATAATATTCTAGTTGCAAATTTTCAAGATTTTGATTATATAATAAATCCCTGCCTAACTTTAGATGGTACTTTATGACTTATTAGGTGGTTTTCAAATATTTAATTTGATCTTCTCAACAATTTTGAAAAGTAGGGCAAGTATAATGAGAGTCATTTTGCATGAGGAAACAGAGGCTCTGAGATATTAAGCGACTTGCCGGAGGCAGGTATTGGAACTGCAGTCTTTTGAATAATACACACAGTATAGCCCGGGGGGAAAAAGTTTTACAAATAGTATATGACATATTGTTTGCAAATTCTTAATCCTAAAGATAGTACAATTTTCTTGCTTAAAAAAGGTTTCTGTCATTTTATTTGTTTTTAAAAATACATGTAAATTACAGATAATTTGAAACATAAGAACCTCTTTGTACTCATTTCATCTGTAAAGTAAGGACAAGAATTTTGACCTCATCAGGTTGGTTGTGGATTAAATTAAATAATACACCTAAAGCACTTGGAACTGGATCCGATTTTTAACAAGAGCTCAATGTTAGTTGTAATTCAAATTATTGTGAAGAAGAAATAAATTATAATTCCAGCACTTATAATTTTGGCACATTTTCTTATAGTTTGCTATAAAGTATTATTTCTCTACTACCACCATTTTCTATTATGAGCATGACATTACAGCAAACAGCTTTCTAAAAACTAAATTCACCATTAGTCATTTCTAAGTTCTAAAAGATTATTATAGCATTTTTTCTTTCTTGCACATCAAAATATACCAACCCTGAGACATTGTGAAAAATAATCTTATTTAACACTAACTCAAAAGGATGTATGCACCCCCATCTTCATTGCAGCATTATTTACAATAGCCAAGACACAGAAGCAACCTAAGAGTCCACTGGTGACGAATGGACAAAGAAAATTTGAGATATATATATATATATATATATATATATGTATATATATATTAATATATATATAATAGATACATAAAATTATATACATAATTTCACTATAAATATCACACATATATGTATGTATAACTGAATATTATTCAGCCTTAAAAAAGAGGAAAACTTGCCATTTGCAACAACATGCATGAAACTTGAGGGTACTATGCTAAGTGAAACAAGTCAGAGAAAGACAAATACCATATGACCTCATTTATATGTGAAATCAAAAGGAAACAATGAACTCATAGATACAGAGAACAAATTGATGGTTGCCAGAGGCGGGGTATGGGGGAAAGGAAAAATGGGTGAAGAGGATCAAAAAGTACAAACTTCCAAGTTATAAAATAAGTCAGTCCTGGGGATACGATGTACAGCAAGGTAACTATAGTTAATAATACTGCATTGTACATTTGAAAGTTGCTAAGAGAGTAAATATTAACAAAAGCTCTTATCACAAGAAAAAAAGTGTAACTACGTGTGGTGATGGATGTTAACTACAGTTATTGTGGTGATCATTTCACAATATATACAAATATTGAATCTTTATGTTCTACACCTGAAACTAATATAATGTCATATGTCAATTATATTTCAATTTTTAAAAATCTTATTTAATGTACTCAGGATCAGATTTGAAGCTTCTATTTCTAGAAGTCGTTTAAGCTGAACTATTTTCATTCTCACAACAATGAGATTTCTATGACAAGTGCTAAATAAAGTTGTGGCTTGGGGAGACATATTTCCTGGGAATAATAACGTTCACCTTCCCACATTCTAAACTAAACATGACATATTTTCGGCTTGTTACTCTTTCCCAGAAATGCATATACTCAGTTGCAGTTGTAAAGGCAAGGAACTAGATTAACATCTATCTGAGGCCCTATATGGCAAACACTACAGGAATCCAAATTGCTTCTAACATTACTTCCTGTGCATTTGAGGCTAAAAGGCTAAACTATATTCCCCAGACTCTCTTGCAGCTAGGATTTCAGTTTTAAATGTAGTGCTCACCAAGCTGATGCACCTTCACAGGACCTTGAAGGAGAAATGTGTATCATGAAGTGGTGGCCATATAGCTCTTCTAGAAAGCTTGTGGTGGTGATGTTCGCTTGTTACTCTTCTCTTTTTCCTTCCTTCCTTCCTTCCTTCCTTCCTTCCTTCCTTCCTTCCTTCCTTCCTTCCTTCCTTCCTTCCTTCTTTTCAGGCATATGTGGCAGTCTCTAGTCCATCACCAACAGTTGGGTGATAAGTAATGATCATGGCAGCTACCATATTGGGCAGCTTTCCTTTCATGGCCAAGACACTGATTCTCGAGTGAGCAGCAATAGCAGCTCCCTTGCTAATGCTGATTTGTATTACAAGAACTATTTCTCAAAGTTCAGGCTGGTGTTTACTTTTTCGAAGGTTTACAGATTTTCTTTTCAGGATGTTTTTACAGACAAGGGAAGTTCTCTAATGTGTGCTAGGTTCTCTAACAGAGAAAAAGGATCTCAGAATAATTATTTGCCTACTCCAAGCTGGCTTTAGACATCCTAATGCAATGTTATACAATCTTGTGGCCTGATAAGAAAATGCTTATCTCTTAGAGAAGATTGAATGAATCGCAGGGTTTGCCTATTGGTCTTTTTGTTTTCTATCTGATAAAATGTAAGTATCATGCAAATGCAATTCAGTAAATTCATTATAGTCTGAACATGTCACATTACTTTTATGTCTAAATAGTGAAAACTTTTTTATGCTATGGCAGATAATTCTAATTGTCTATCAATATTCTTTTTTTTTCAAAAAAATTAACATAGGTTTACTCTCTTAACAAATTTTTACATGTACAAGCTCTCTTTCTGTTTTTAATTTTTCATTCTCTCCTTTTTAATAATAAGTTTTCTCAGTTTTAGCCAATCACATCACTACCCAGGTGGAAACTATATTTCTTAGCCTTTTTATAGCCTGGAGTGGGATGAAACAGAGACTACCTAATGGCCAAAAAGATGGAACAGAAGTGATATATGCAACTTATGGGTTGTATCTTTAAAAACAAAGGAGGCACACGCAATCCATTCCCCACCCTCTCTCCCCAGCTGGCTGGGAGACAGTAATAATTTTGCACTCAGAGCTTCATGGTGGTCTCTGGTCTGCCTACCTTTACAATGTTAGATGACACAGGAATACATTTATCTTGTTTAAGTCACCATATTTTGGGGTCTCCTTGTACAACAGTTTAATCTAAAATCTAAATAATACATATATTTTGGCTAGTAGGCTCTTCTTTTAGGTATCTTAAAATAGCACAGACACAATCAGGAAGAGACTTTGCCATAACAAATCCTTATCTTCGAGAAAGGCCAGTGACCAAACTATTAAAACCAAGTTAAAGTGTCTATATAATTTTTAAAGATTCATAGTGAATTCTAGCATTTTTCTATATTTAAAGTTATTTTTTAATTTCCACCAAATTCTTGATTACTGTAACTTAATACAATTACTTTTTGTTCAGCTTTGTACCACTGCCCTTAAATAATCTTTTGTATATCTGAAAATAGATATTGAATCACGCTGTCTCCTTTCCCAAGTGAGGAACCCCAATGCTTTTAATCTGTTCTAATTGAACCCATATTTCTTCCCAATAATCAATGAGTGGGCTTGACTCTGAACTTTCAGATTTTCTTGTCACCCTTTAAATACCACAGAACTGAAAATTAAATTCCATCTAAGTTCTAAGGAATAACCAGTGTTGAATACGATCAAGGAATTACCATACCACCTATATCTTGCTTTTAATGTTGTATTAATACATTCTACTATCATGTTTTCTTCTTTAATAACAGTAAAATATAATAATGAATCTTTACCAGTGGTTTACTTTGAAATAGAAAGCAGAAACCCCAATGAAAGGATTGTGAGAGAAAAGAACATTTAAAAGATGTTCAAGAATGTCAACAGACTAGGAATAGGGAATACTAAAATTAGTTTTAAGAGGAAAATATGCCACTAATTTGTTTGTTTTAAAAAATGTTTTGGTTCACCAAACAATAAGATTCCACACAATCCATGGAAAAACAGGATGGCCCACAGGGTGAAACAGAAGAATTAGGAGTTCACAGTAAAGGCTTGCTGAAAGCATCTGGATGTTCCTTGTTCGAGGAAACAACCAGGTCTTGGCTATTTGACTACTGAAAAAGCACATGACAATGGAAATAGTATATCCAAACTGCTTCTTGCACATAGCTCAAAATAAATTTGCATATGATTGCCCTAAAAATGGAAATTATTCATTTTTATTACATTACCAAGCCAAGAAGTAGCTTCCTCAAAATAAAACTAGCATAAAAGTCTTAGAAATGATTTTATTAGCATCTGAGATAACCAAGTTCCACCAGGTACTATATGAATTATACTGGTGCTACAAGTAGCATGTCAATAAGAAAAGAAGGTCTAGTCTGTTTTTATTGAATGTGGGCCTACAAATCCAAAACGTGAAATGAATTTAAAGATGTTGAATAATCTGAAAGTGAGAGAGACATAATCCTAATTTTCTGAATTCAATGACTGAGAATATTTTTCCTAAGTGTAGTGTCCCAGGTAATCCAAAACAGCGAATTTTTAGAATTCTAAACATACCAGTTTACCCTTGAACAATATGGGTGTGAACTGAGTAGGTCCACTTATACATGGATTTTTTTTTTTAAATAACTACCTGTACTGTTTTCAATTCCTGATTGGGAGTCCATGAATATGAAGGGCTGACTGTATGTATTGTTCTATGGCCATTTTATATAAGGGACTTGAGCCTCGTGTAGTTTGGTATCCGCAAGGTTCCTGAAACTAATCCCCATGGATATCGAGAGACAACTAATTTGGGAGGGAGCCAAAAATTACACGCAGACTTTTGATGGAGCAGGGTTAGGTGCCCCTCATCCCCATGTTGTTCAAGAGGCAAATGTATTTTACAATGTTGTCTTCATAACTGATGATTGTTGTCAATACATCATTAGGTTTGTGATAAGTTTTATTAGCTAGGAACGTGAATAAAAAAGTAGCAGCAGAATGCATTCTAATAGTTAACAGCAAATAAATTTATGTTACTTCTGAAAATGTTTAATGATGTTCAGAAAAGTAAAAAAAAGCTCCCTAGTTAGACACATATGACATCTACAAAGGTTGGAGATTGAACATTGGACGAAGGCTCAGGATAGCTCCATTCACTCATGATCTTGGGCAATTTCTTTGATATTTGAATGGATGTTGGTTTCTTCATCTAGAAAATGGTTTGCATTGGTGATGAAAATGAGCCAGATCTGTGTTTTCCAAAGCTAACTAAGCACCAGCCTCGCCTGAGGAAAAACAGATTCTTGAGCCTTGCTTCCAGATATTCTAGTTCAATTCCAGGATGAGGCCCTGGAATCTGTTTTTCTTTAAACTTCCCAGGTGAGTAGAACAATGAGCCAGTTTTGAGAATCACTGCACTCAAGGATTTATCAGAAGATATAAACCAGATACATTTTTAAAAGATACATGATATGTTTTTTAAAAAGTATCAAATCATGACTTCTAAAGAAAAAAGCTACAGGATAATGTAAATTAACAATCACAGATTTCTAGTACTGCTGTTTTGATTGATAACCTGAGACATAATGAAAAATATTTAATATGGGATAAACCCCCTAAGTTTCCTGGAATGAGAAGAAAATCATAAAGAAAACAGATAAACACTGTCTGGAAGGAAAAGATGTATGCTTTTATCACAACTGTATTATTTTATCAGTTACAGTAACAGCACTGGCAGCTCCTACCCACTGAAACCAGAATGTAGTCAGAAGACACCCATCTAGTAAGAAACATAAATTACCCACAGCCTCACCCTCAAAGGCTTGATTCTTGGTGGTGACTTAGGAACACTGAGACAATATGGGAAGAAGGCCAGGAATCATGAAATGAATCCTTTATTACCATTACTGAAGGGCTTTAGTTGCCCCAAACAAAAGAATCAAAAGACAAAATAAAGGTCTCCTAAGTATTTTCTATACCATTTTCAAAGTTGATGTGATGATCTGATTTCCATTAAAAAAACTATTAAAATGTGATCTTCTCTAATCTAGTAATATCAAGGCAACTGTCTTTACCTTTGGACTTCAATTTTATGCACCAATGGCTCATTTTCCCCCTTTTTTAACCCTCCATTGGGCACAACTGATCTCACAGATTCACTGCACACAAAGATGCCGCTATGAAATAACATCTTGACTGTACTAGGTCACAAACATGACTGGCGATACGTTACGGTAGAGGAGGAAGATACGGAAGAGATGAGTCACAATACTTAAATTGTTAGATATTTGAAATTTTGTGTGCAATGAATCTGTGAGTTCAGTTGCACCCAACGGAGGGTTAAAAATCTAATTTGGAATCCATATTCTTTATGCCAGTCAATTCAGCTGGGTATCGATATAGATTTCTTTTCCTTTCATTCTCCCTTTCCGGGATCCCTTGCTAAAATGCTCTTTGTTATCTTTTGGCAAAGTGTTTGTGGGCACTTCTTATCTCAGAAATCCCAAATTCTATGTTTCTTTTTCTACGAGTCTCTAAATTACACCAAATGTATTATGGATAGCTGGGAATTTCTTATGAATGCTATTATTTCTTTAATACCCTCTCCCCCTTATATTGTGCTGATTCTTACCACAGGATAGACGATACAACAATAATGAATTACTACCTTTATCGAAAGCACATATGCAATGTAATTGTTTATAATATGTAAAAAATATCATAAAGATTTAAATAAAAACTTTAAAAAAAATACTGCTGGGGGTGGGGAGAATAGGTGGCAAAGATTGTCAAGATTTTGGGTTAGCATTCCATGACCCAGAATAAGTATAAAAAATTAAGGATAGATGGCTACTGATAAATATGTATTCCTTCCTAAACACACACACTAGAAGAACTTTTCCATAAATGCCTACCTTGAATTCATACCTGCTTGGACAACTGTCCCCATTCTACTGTCATTAGTTTATCAGAGTTGGATCTAGTCCATCTTTGGATCTGTAGACAGGGCCTTCCTAGTGCGCTGTCAGTAACATTTCACTACAATACATACTTGCAATGCAGGTACGTGCACTTGTTAAAGAGCTCAGAGCTGTGTTTCAATACCTCAGTACATATTAAAAGAAGATAAATGATATGACAAAAGTATTAGGTTATTGGAAAAGTCATGACGCATTTTTGCAATGAAAAACATAGAAAAAATACATCATGACTTTTCCGACAACCAAATATTGCCCATGCTAGAGCACAAAGGGTGCAGAATGGTCATAGTTTAAGGCAATAGGTAGTTAACTCCATCAATATTTAATTTTGTATTGGTAAGAATCAATATCCAAAATTTTGTGGCTGTCTAAAAGACTCATGTACATAATCTTTTGTCTCTGCTCATTCTAATACATACATATACACTGATCATATTCCATATGAAATGGAAAAGAGGGAGAAAAAACACAATCAAGCCAGATACTTTTCACCAAGCTTCAAAATCTCTTAGGAGTTAATTTTTTTTTTTTAAGCCACAGTGTGTGAAATGTATTAATCATCACTCAAGGTGGTGATAGCATCACTGGCTGAAACTCTGATAATATCCCAGAGGAAAGGCAAACTTTTTCTATACAGCATGGAGTTTCAAGTCCTAGACTTAAAGGTTAAGGTCTCAGGAAGGAAGTAACTGTATCCTCAAAACTACTTTTACAGCGTATAAAATACCTTTAGTCACTATCTCTTTCTATAGGAACCATTTAACTATAAAGCAAAATGTAAATGTAAAACAGTAAAAGAAAATAAACTAATTCAAAACAATTTTTTAAAACAGAACAAAATAAAACTAAAATCAAAACAAAATTCTATAGTCTTATTCTGGGTTAGATGAAGTCAATCCTTCATATCTATTACTACCCTACTTTTTATTTTGAGTTTTCTGTCTTAGCATTGATTTGGTTTATTACTAAAGGCAAGAATGTATTTACTTAAGGAATACATTAAGTCTGGATCAGTTTGTTTTGTGGCTTCTCGTCCACTATGGAAATGCTCCAAATAATCATTGTGAAATACAAATACTAGTCATGCTGGCAATGTTCCTTTTTTATCCCTTTTTACTGTATTTATTCTCCCTCTAATTTTTATTTTGGAAGGATTTCTTATAAACAAAATATCAGCTTGTTTATAGTAAAATGTATTAATATTAGTTGGCTAAACAAGTAATTTTTCTTGCTATAAAATGCTAAACTAAGATGTTTAAGTATTATCAGAGACCAAATAATCAATTTCAATCAACCTTACTGATATTGATGAATTATTTAAAATATTGATATTTATAGCATAAACTCATTCCATTATACATATGGATGAGGTAAATGATGCAAAATGCTACAGATGTTGATGTTGAAAATGAAAACTAAAACCAGAAAATATGTTAGAATAATACTTAACTAGTCTGATGATATAACTCCATAAATGAGCTAACTCCATAGATAAGCATGATATTGGAGGTGGGAGAGCAATAGATGGGGAGGGGGGTTGTTATTTTGTGAGGGTGAAAAGGATAACTATTGCATTGTTCTGTACATCTGACACTAACAATAAAAAAATTAAAAACAAAAAAAGTGAAGGAGTTTGACTAATAAAAATATTTATTTAAAACTTTACGATTTGGGGCTGGCTGAGTGGCTCAGTTGGTTGGTTAAGAGCTTGCTCAAGAGTTTGAACTCTGAGCAACAGCGGTTCGAGTCCCAGCCAGAGCTGAGCAGCCGCTGAGCTGCCAACAGGTGGCAGGATGGCTCAGCTAAAAAAAAAAAAAAAAATTACATTTTTTTACATACTATAAACAATTACATTGCAAGTTAATAAAATTAACAAAATAATTATTTTAATAATTTTAATTAATTAAAATTATTATAATAAACACAAAAATCATGTAAATTTGAAGGCAAGATTATACTAACTTACTGGTTATTCTAAGATTTATTAGTTCCGCAACAAAAACCAGCACAATAACTTTGACTTTAAAAACATGAAAGAAAAAAGTGGTTAATTGAAGCTTCATATGTTTCTTTTATATTAAATAGTGCACAAGCTATTACATATATAACAACCTCTAAAATGTAAGTTTATTTACCCTGGCAAGCAAAATATATGCAGTTCTTTATTTTGGCAAGTAAAAGACATGAAGTAAGAGTGACTGATAGGTCTAGCCAACAATTTCACAGTTATTTCGAGTATTGCAATCTATGGAATTTGAATTCTCAGTTCAGTAAGTCTATGTTCAAGTTATTTGAGATGCTAAAATTTATACTATTTTGGTGAAGATTTTACATTAAAAAAGTCACTAGAAACCACAAAAGAAAGCCACAGTCATAGACTTTCACTTTTTTTTTGAATTTTTGAATATATTACATTCCTAAGCACAGCACAATTTGTATAGCTTTTCCACGGCTCCCACTATTTACATGCTGATGACCCCCAAACCTCTATCTCCAGGAGCCCAGAACCTTATGCTGAGGCTCACTCTTGTATTAATATCTCCAACTACCATGGGGACATCTCCATCTGAGTTCTCCACAGACACCTTAAACTTGCTATGTCCAAACTGATGTCATTATCTTTCCCTGAAATGTGTATTCTTTATTCCTTTTCTACATTAATGGACACATCAATTATCTAAACACCCAAGGAGTCCTGCTAGATTCCTTCCTCTCCTTGATCCTACTCCTCCCTCCAAATTAAATCAGTTAATAAGTATGCTAATAACCCTACATCCTAAATAACTACTGAATCAAACTTCTTTCACTCACCCCTGTAAGTCATTGTTTTATTTCAGGCCCCCACTAATTTTTATCTGTATGATTGCAACAACTTTGCAATGAGTTTCCTTTTCTCAGTTTCACCTCATTTCAATCCATCCTCCATAATACCAGGAGAGTGACCAGAGGCAAACCTCCTCTGCATACGAGTAAGTTTCTTCAGTTGCTCATTTTCAGGATTTAGAAAGCACCTTCATCACCTGTCATCTGCTTCCTTTCGAACCTTATATGAAACTATTTTCTTTTGCAAACACTTATCTTCTTCCTAGAAGGCCATTCATTAATTCATTTCTCAACAAAATATCTATTGCCATTTATGTACTAGACACTATGGAGGACTTTGAAGATATAGAGAGATGAAAGATATGATCCTTGGCTTCAATCACAATCTCGTGTGAACTTGCCACTCTACCTCCTTTACCTCAGTTTTGGATATAAGAAGTTTAAGACGTTTACAGAGACTCCAGATAAACTCCTAATTCCTCCTTTCAAACTTAGCTGAAAGATACCATATCTCAGAACTTTCCTCAGTAGTCCTATTTTTCTCTTTAGTGAAATTGGAAGTATAACCTCTGTGCACCCCTGGCATCAAGGACATATTTCTATGACATTTTCATATAGACATGTAACACCTGTCTTTTTCAGTTTTCCCCAGTAAAGTGTGAGCTTTCTGAGATTAAGGGCTTAATTCTGCCCCGCAGAGTCTAGTACAATGCCTAATCCATAGTTGATTCCACTCAGCAAACGTTATTATTTCATGACCACAGTATTTGTCATGTGACCACAATGTACAACTTTTTATAGTTATACTGATTCTTCAAAGCAATAGCAATTTTTAAGCCAAGAAATTTAAAACTTTGGGTTTTTTTTACATATTATAAACAACTAAATTGAAAGTTAATAAAATTATTATTATTTGGTTCTCAAAAGATGTTGTAAAAGTGCTTTCTGTCTTATTTCACTGCTGTATAGATACATATTTGCTACAAAACGTTATACACATACTTTTTCTTCATTTAAGGCAAAATCTATCTATCTATATTAATTTTAAAAATCAAACATTTTTCTGGCTTTACAGAAACACAATTACTAAGGAGAATTTGGAATATACAGAAAGGTACTAAATTTTTTTTTTAAGTTCTAAGGTAATATGTATTTGACACATTTCCTTCTATGACTTTTATATGCAACTCAATTTTTAACAAAATAGTTATATATAATATGGTGTTTTCCTTTTTTCACCTAACATTATATTATAATGTTATTTATAGTTCTTTGAAAACCATTTTAAGTCTGTATATTATACTCATGTGGCTATTCCAGAATTTATTTCACAATTATCCATTATTTAGGTAAGTATAACATATCATTACTATAATTAATGTATGATAAAACATATCAGTATTGTAAATAATGCTGTGATAACATTCTTATACATAAAACACTGTAAACATCTCTATTTCTATAGGATAGATTCTTACAACAAAAACTATTGGATCAGAAGCATAAACTTTTAAAGGCTCTAAGATACACATAAACCAGTATTCCAGAAAGTTTGCACACATTCACATTTGTTTTTATACTCAATTCCCAAAGACACTGCTTATTACTGGTTATTTTTAAAATTCATCTTCATGTGGAAAGAGGACTTACATGTATTTTCTAGCAGTTTAAGTTAGAGTGACCGATGGGCACCGATGGCATAAGTAATAATAATGCCTTACAATTGTGCAGCAACATGGTTACTTACCTCGTCTTACTTGGTTCTCACTACAACCCCATGAAGTTGGTGCTATCATCTCTATTAAAGTGGGGAAATGGACCCTTCAGTAAGCTAATGCCGAAACAGGCCATTTACTAAAGCCCTTCTCAGAAATTCCCATTCAAACCCTCAAGAATTTGGTTGAGAGAAAGTTAAAGGTAACAGAAGCTATTTCATTTTTTCCCTTTTCTTTCTAGCTAGTGTGCAATTTGACAGATAGCCCTTTAAAAAGGAGCTATGCCTCGGTGCTTCATCTGCATCAGTATCAAATTGCCTTGCTTAGAAACTAAACCAATTCAAGTGGACTGACAACCCATAGAGTGGTAAGGGCCTGCTCACACCACAGATGGATTCTATAGCTGAGCAATAGTTTTCTTCTTTATTCAAAGAAGTATCAGTATTACTGTATGACATGGTCATTCATACATAATGGCTACTCTTTTCACACAATGTTGGGGTGGGGTAGGTGGAAATAGTAGTAGTTTTTGAGAGGAGCATCCAGAATGACATATTGATTTTTATTCTGGTTAAAATGAACATGTTCTTACCTTAACTATCAATCCTTTTGAGTCAACCAACCATATCTTTTTTATGGCTTTCTCCTTTGGTAAACCTTCTTTTTCCATTGCCATAATAATCAGGTGTGCAATCCCTAAGGCAGCCTGAGAAAGAGGTTATAAAACAAAATTTTTTTAAGTTGTTCCATATAATAATTATCAAGGGTTACAATTACCCTATTTTGTCTTTGTTAATAAGGAAGTACAAAATGGCCCTGTCTACTGACAGGAAGCAAAGTATTTTTGTCATATTTGGGTTAAGCTAAAGGACAATTATTGGGTTGTCGGAAAAGTCATGACATATTTTTTTCTATGTTTTTTGTTGCAAAAATGCGTCATGACTTTTCCAACAACCTAATGTTTACTCTTCTTATTGCAATAGAACCACTATTACGTGGCTTCCTATTTAGCCACAGATAAACCAGTGATATCTTTGATTGTCAGTATATTTAATCCAGTTAATACAATTAAGACTTGCTCCAACAAGAAAATATTGAGCTTAAAATAATGAACTGGTCAACACTGCTTATTAGACTATATTGTTTATTGTTAGTTCAAGCTTCTCTAATTGAATTTGGAAAAGGAAGCCTGGTCATTTGGATGGGAACTTGACCAATTAGGCAACAAAATAAAACACATAAAATCTGTGTCCCCAAGCATTCACTTACTCTCAATATGGACAAAGAAAGTACTGTGAAATTTCTTGCAAGATTAAAGGAATGAACTTCTTTGGTATTTGATAAACTTTGTCCTAATCTGTGAATTTTCAAAACTTATCAGGGACAAGTGAGTGCCAGTTTTGAATCATCCAACCGTGAACACTTCCGTCCTACTGAGTATCAAGAACTGGCCTGTGCCATTCAATAAAATCCTTTGAAAATTCAAAAAAGTTTACTAAAATTAAGTACAGCATGTAATAATCCACAGAAATAAAAAGCTCAAGTTTTAATGAACTATTATATAGCCTGATCTTTATTTTAACGTGAAAATGAATTTGTGATTTATATTCTGAATATTTTCACACGTCTATAATCTTGGTATTTAAGTTCTAGCTTCATATAGTTTGTTTTATTTTAAGAATAAGAGAAATCAAAACCAAAACAATATACACAATTTTGACTAGTGTAACATATTTATTCATAATCATATTAAATATGAAAATTTAAAGCTTCTTAAAATACATACAACCACAGAGTATTTCTCCATTTGTTACATTCTACAATTCTAAACAGATTTTGGCAGTTTCTCATGAGTAGCTCAACTCAATTGACATTTTAATTTCTATTCTGGGGGTGAATTATTACTGGAGTCTACTTTTCTTCTTTCAAATGATTAACTTATAAAAAAAGAACAGAAAACAGCATAATTTTGTCTTGCTGCCATCTCCTTCCAACAATTTCAAATGTTTTGGTTCTTTTGTGTGTTATAATGCACAATGATTTTCTAATTCAAAATATTTTTTTTCTTAAAAACTTGTATATGGTTATATATGTGCACACTGAATGGTGAGTCAAATTAAGAAAACTTTTGTATGTGACACTGGAGGATACTAAAAATTGGCATCCGATACAATGCTTAAATATTTCTTAAAGGCTTTGAAATATAAGCATATATTGAAAATGTTGTTATTGCATGGCACTTTAAATATGATAACAAAAACGTATGGCAAAATTTGATAATCTTACCAATTTAAAACTGTGAAAATTTCTCTATACCTCTATACTAAAGTCTTATATGAAAAATTAATATGATTCAATAATTAATTTGTGAATCTTTCAATAAAACCTATAGTTACAGTAAAGTAAAAATTTTAAAGACTACCTCAAACTTCAAATTAATGAATAATTAAAATGAATTCTATGTTCATAAGTTTGGGAGAACATAAGTATTATATAAGGCAGGTACCTCTCCAGCTCCTTGGAATAGTATTGTTTGATCCGACAGTTTGTTCTTGGTTATTCGAAGAGCTGCAAGAATACCAGCGACTGCAACAGATGCTGTTCCTGAAACATGTAATAAATATCCTTGAGTAATCCCCAAACAGATCTGCCAAATTCCAAGCCTTAAATCCTTACTCACATCTTGAAATCATAACACAACAGGTTAACTGGTATAAAAAGGGAACTGTGGTTGTCTGATCCCGTGCTTACATATGAGGTGGAACTCTCAGGCTATTGAAATCAATATTTCAATGTATCCTTGAAACTTTTCAAAAAGAATATTCTGTGACTTAATTTGGTGATGCAATGAGTAAAAACATGGCATTTGGATTCCCATGTGGATTCCAGCTCAACCTGTTTACTAGCTGAATAAATTTAGAAAAATTATTTTATACATCAGTTTCCTTATCTGTGAAATAGTTCTACTATATGAGATAAAAGAGTACTAAGTGCCATTAGATTTTTCCACCTAATTACTCTTGGGGCTCTGAAATCCTTTATTGATCTCCCAAAAAGCACATAGTAAGTGCTTGTTGATAATAGTGTTGGTGGTAATGATGTTTTTGATACATTTGGAATTTTATGTTTTAATTTGAAAAATTAACAGATAATAGCAATTAAAATCTGATGTATTGCATTCTTTAATTAGCTTCCTACCTATGATAATCATTGGTGGATTCCAAAGGTGGACAAAATTAATGTATAATTTATTTAGGAAAAAAATTGGATTTTCCTCATGGTCATAGAAACTTCACCAGTTCTAATTTTATTACTTTGCCATCTAAGCTTTCACAGATCACAGAGTGGTTCTTTTGCTTTGAACATAATTACATAGCTTCACTTCTTTATGGTTCACGTCTGAAATAAAACTTTGCAGTTTCTGGTACTGCTTTCCAGCTGTGTCTACATTTTATTCCTCTAAAGTAACATTCTACCTATAATGATTCCTAGATCACTTAGCTGGGTAATAAAGCCTAACTTTAAACACCCTTACTTGGTTAAAGAACAAACAAACAAAAAACACAACAACATAGATTAGAATAGGTTTGATGAATGATACAATGATGAAGTGTTATGTGTGCCAAGTACCAAAGACATATTAAACACTTCACCATTAGTGTATTTGTTCTTTTCAATCTTTTGTTTTTTCTTTCTTATAGCATTTTATAGTCATAAATAAGGTCATAAAATGTGATAATTACAATTATTGAAGACCTGTATGTCTCTATTT
Organism: Hipposideros armiger; assembly: GCF_001890085.2. NCBI lineage: Eukaryota > Metazoa > Chordata > Mammalia > Chiroptera > Hipposideridae > Hipposideros > Hipposideros armiger. The sequence goes on from NW_017731530.1 coordinate 489,720, forward strand.
AGGAACAAAATGTGGATCACAAAAATAAAATGCTTGCAATTTTGAGTCACCATTGCAATAAATTACAAAATGTGGTAACTCATACATTATGCAAAGGCCACTCTTCTACAGATTATTTAAAATGGAAGCCTGTTTAAAAATATGGCTAATCTATCTATTCACTAGAGTTGTTAAATAGATGAAAAAGAATTTTAATTAGAGGAATATAGCTATCTAGTCACTAGATAAGTAGTTATTCACAAATAGTATCTCAAGCTATCTCAATCTTTTGAGGTAAATTGGCCAGAGGTTTGGATTTGAGGGACTCCAAGTTCCTATCCAACTCTGAAATTCTATAATTTTAAGGGTCTTCATATATTCTACCAGTACCACAAGATTTAACAAGTTGAACAGTCAAAGTTGAAGTATCATTAACAATCACTGTATTTGTATTATTGCTTTGATTTTAAATAGAACTGGGCATTTAAGGATAGACAGAATAAAATAAAATATTCCAAAAGTTCCTAACTATCATGTGACTCACTTATATATAGTTATGTGCTAGGTCATTTTGCATTAAAACTCAAAATGTTTTAAGTTCAGACATATTACCCCAAATAAGGCAAAATAAGTCTCTTACTACACTGGATATCAGAGCCTTAAACTTAAATGTATATGCTATAATATTTCCTAAGGACATAATGAAACAACTAACCTTCTCTTCATGGAATGAATACTGTCACAATGATACTTTTAGCACTATGAAAAAAAGTTAACTTGAACATGACTCTTGTACATGGCCTGGTCTGGTCTCCTGGTCCTACCTTGATTTAAATTTCATTACAGTCAAGGAAATAAATGTGGCAATTTGACATTTCATAAAAATGGGAGTTTTCAAAATAAATTATTTCAAAATAACTTGTTTTGAGACTGAAAACTAACTTTTTAGTAAATCAAAGACAGGCTAATGATTATCTTTTTACTATCACTGTATTTTTAAGAGTACTTAGTACTTAACATGGTTAGTAAGGTACTAAAGAGATTGAATCTTCTTAAAATTTTACAAACTTCTATTTGTATGTGTGTATAAAACAACTTCAACATTAAAAGAAGTCACCAGTTATGTTGTGTTTTTGCTACGGTTATTAAATGCCAGTTTTATCTTTTATCAAAGAATGATCTCTACTAATGCAATAATTGTGTTAAATCTGATTAGAATTACTACATATACATAGCAAAGGAGACTGATATGTAATCAAATAGTTGCTGGGAGATTCTAAATTCAATAGCAGTGGGGGGGATGGATTTGAGAATTTTGGGACTAGTGGTACGTAGACATATTAGGAGGTCACTGCAATCATTGATGTATATTCTAACAATTTTTTCTAAATGTGACACATGCAAATTCAAGAAAATTTTAATACATAAAAAAATCTTACTATATATGCTTACTATTTTAACATGCCTTTATCACTTAAAAATTTTATGACTATCTTATCATGTGAATAATATATTTTAAAATGTTTTGTATAGTTATAATATTCCATAGTATATATGTGTAATTTATTTAACTAAACCTCTATTTTTTGATATTTAGAAGTCTTCTGATTTTTTGCTATAAAAATAACATTACAATAAATATCTTTATCTGAACAAAAATGTGTTCAAGAAGTTATACAAACTGCCAACAGGTACATGAAAAGGTGCTCAACAACACTAATTACCAGGGAAATGCAAATCAAAACCACAATGAGATATCACCTTACACCTGTTAGAATTGCTGTCATCAAAAAGAAGAAATAACAAGTGTTGGTGTGAATGTGGAGAAAAGGGAATACTTTTGTACTGTTGTTGGTGGGAATGTAAATTGGTGGAGCCACTATGGAAAACACTTTGAAGGTTCCTCAAATTGTTTTAAATAGAACTCCCTTATGATCCAACAATTCCACTTCTGGGTATCTATCTGAAAGAAATGAAATCACTATCTTGAAAAAATATTTGTCATCTCCATGTTAACTGCAGCATTATTTACAATTGCCAAGACATGGAAACAATCTAAGTGTCCACCGATGGATGAATGGATAAAGAAAATGTGATATCTCTCTCTCCCTGTCTGTCTGTCTGTCTGTCTGTCTGTCTGTCTGTCTCTCTCTCTCTCTCTCTCTCTCTCTCACACACACACACACACACACACACACACACACACACACACAGGGATATTAT